>NC_056744.1:1285468960-1285548960 GCF_019279795.1 Protopterus annectens | reverse complement strand
ACACACACACACACACACACACACACACACATACACACACACACACCTCTTACTTACCTTAGTCCATAGTCCAAACATCATCTGGTATTCAAATTCCATGCAAGCAGAATATGAAGATGTAAACAAAAGGTTGCACAGATGCAGAAGATGAAGATATAAACAGGTTGCACACACCTGTTGTGTCTGTGCAACTGGATGAAAAGAAGGAGAACACCCTTAAAAATATGCACTTTCATTTTTATTTATTTATTTATTTTGAAGTTAAATGAACAGAATTAGTCTCCAGACAGCAGGCCCCCTCCTTAACAGAAAAGCCATGTGCGTATAAAATGGGATAATATCCTTTTAAAAATTAATTTTTATGTTATCATGTGACATTGAATTTTAGATATTTAAGTGTTTGGTCTTTTTAATTCATGGTTCTGATGAAGTCAGTTTTTATGAAAGAGCTTAACCATCTTTTTGTATTCGTTGAATAAATGTGTTTTATATTGGAACTCTGAGCCTTATTGGTCACACCACCTGTGGATTTGTTCTTGCAGTTTTGGTTTCTTTATCCTTTGGCAGCATGCTTTAGTTTTTATTTGAGGTTTGAATTATATCCATGTCTGTGTAATTAAAAATATTAAATCCTTGTAAAGATTCCATTTTACCTCTGTACTCAACTTGAATATTATCTGTAGTCACCCTTTCACTTTCCACTTAAAAAAGGAATTCTAGTTCCTGTTCTGCTGATTGTTTCTCCACTTCTATCCACTCGGGTTGTTCCGAGTACTCATGGGTGTGAAGACCTGGGGAAAAAATTATCTTGCCTGTTCCTATTTCCAATCCTTTCAGATCTTCTAATGGCGGGATAGTTATCATCATACTCATCAAGGTCAGGCCTGACTTCTTGATTATGCTCTCCTTGTATATCAGTAGCACTTATCATGAAAATTAATAAGGCTGTGTATCTGAGAAAGTAAACTGTCCTCACAAAAACGCCTATTCTATCATTAAAAGCTGAATTTGCTAATGCATATATCTATATCTATATATCTATATGTATAAGTACACACACACATATATATCTTTAAAATATTTTTCCTACTGATATGTGAGGAAATCCAGTATGTAACTGGAAAATACAATCATAACTTATCAAGATCAGTAGTCTTCTGTGCAGATAAATCCAAAGTAATAGCAATCTTCTTCTGTGTTATCCATATACACAACTCTCCTCACCTTCAGGTTCCCTAGCTACATTGTTCCCTTTTTATAGTACAAATTCAGGCCTGTGAGCACGATGAAGATGGAAATGAGATGTGAACTTATTAGAATTGTTGAATCCCAAATTCTTGTCTCCCTGTATCTAATGTAAATATAGTGCATGCACTCCCTCTGTGTTTTTTTGTTAACAGATTGCACCTGTGATGGATTACTGCTAGGGAGAAGCAAAACAAAACAGCAATTCAAACTCCCTTCCAGTGGGTGTTTCAGCCAGGTTGAACTTACTAAGTGTAGAAGTAATCGTATCAAGGTTTTTAAAGTAACTAAGCAGCACACATTTTTCAGTTTTTCTTCAATTATAGACAGACTTCCCCACATTTGTTGAAAACTGCATATTATTGCCATGTAATATTCTCATAAATTTTTAAGGACAATGATACAAAATGCTTTACAGACTGCATGTCTCAAATTATTGCCCAGATAAGAGAAGAATGAACACCATACAAAGATAAGACAGAGCTGCATTTCTGCAAACAATAGTCATAAATGTTGTGTGACCACTCATTGCACAACGTCTGAAATTAATAGATGTACAAAGAGCTCAGAAGTGTAGAAGTACCATATGTTTTGTTAATACTGTGGATGATTTGAGACTTGCTTGTATGCACAATAAACTTCATTCCTGCTGCAAAGCTGTTTCTGTGGCACAGAGGAATAATACACTCTTACTATGTTTTGTAGGTTCATCAGTGTGACATTTCAAATCCAGATTTGTGTAAATCTCTTTCATGTGTACTAACATTTATTTTGTAATGTTGTTTATTTGATATATTTTATTGCTTTGTTTTTTTAATACCAGGATTTGTGCAGTGTGCGACTTAGCACAAACATGGGAAATGGATAAACACAACAAATGTAATGCAATGTATTTCTATGATAACCAATACATAAACTGCACATGTGAATTGTGTATGTGTGTAGCACATCTGCTAAGCATGGTGATCCTTACAGTATATACTCTCTGTAGATCATGGTTCAAGTCCCACGTTTGTCTTTTAAGGGTGAAACTAAAGAAACAGTGCTCACAAGAATAAAAAAAAATAGCTGTGCTTCTTACGTTTGTGTGTTGGTTACTGCCACACAATCCTGAAATAATGGCCCACACACAAAGCAGACAGGATGCAGATATCCTTGATTTCAAAAAGGATATATTGCTGTATCTTTTGTTTTTCATCTCACAAACTCGCTAAGAGGTGTTGTGTGGCAGTTAGCAACTTTCTGGAACACCTGCAGACCCAGAACACCTGCAGACAACAAGCAGATAGTAGACAATTTCAAAATGGATTCATTCTGTTAAGTACATTGGACAATGCACAAACATTGTAAGTAGCATTGTTAGCTGGTTAACACAGAGAAGTTAATAACAGATATGAAAATATCCAAATGTTTTTTAACTATTCCTGAGGCTGCAATACAGATGATCCTGGGTTGTAATACAACAAATTCCAAATATTTTTACTGTTTCATTTTACTTTATATAAATTCACATGAAAAAGTTATCACACTCCCAATTGTATTAAGGGTTATACATTCAATTTTAATAAACACATAAAAATTGAACATAATTATAAATGAATAAGTATGTATAGCAGAGGAGCTCGTATAAATTGTGTGACTGAGGGCATACTGAATATTATGTTTCTGTAATATATATATATATATATATATATATATATATATATATATATGTGTGTGTGTGTGTGTGTGTGTGTGTGTGTGTGTGTGTGTGTGTGTGTGTGGATTCACAGTTTTTAAGGCAATGTACTTAAATTGAATTAAATATAATTTATTTTCTTCTACAAAATGTCTTTACCTTCACCTCTGTATTAAACAGAAGTTGCTACAGTATTTGAAAAAAAAGTTTGCTATGATGTGATATTTGCTGTCTATATTTTTTAATATAGTTTAATGTCTTTTTTTCTAAAACTGTATAACTACCTATCTTCTGTAATCTCATGTTGTTATTTTACTCAATGTGGAGCTTTTCTCCCCAGGCCTCCACTGAAAATGGGTTTCTGTCCCAGTGGACTTTCCTGGTCAGCAAATGTCAACAAATAAATAAATAAAAATAAATAATGGTGTTCTTTGGCCTTGAATGGCCTTCAGACTTTAATAATTCCCATGCACACACATGAATGTATAAACCAGGATCTTCTCAGAGCTTATACACCACCCTCTCAGTCTGTCATGTGTATTTATATATAAATCATGAGTATGCCTGAGAAGCACTTCTTCTGTGGCAAGGATGAAAAATCACTATTGTGGAAGAAAATATTTTGTCTGTTATGCATAGGTTGAAATCCCACATTATAAAAATTAATTTTATTAGTGTGCAAAGCCACACAACAAAAGTGTCAGGTCATAAAATCTTATGCCCCCAGTACATGTCTGGAAAGATAAATCACCTAACAGTTACAGCAGCAAACATCCCTCAAACTAATGACAATTGTCAGATTAACCTTCAAATTTCAAAAACTGCTTTCCTGTCTGTTTGGCACCGTTGCTCTCTGCTTAACATCATGCAAATACAGATGGCATCATTGTTTGGGTTTGCACACTGCCAGAAAATGCAATAGCACTCATTGGCAGGAAATCACTCTGAACTATTGCTGTTTTCCCTGGTTGGATATGTCTGCTGATAAAAGAGAAGGTTCCCTATTTAGGGTGAAGAGGTGGGGTGCTGAGGAGTTCAGAATCTTCATTGTAAAGCACCATAGCCAAAGGTGTTTGCAGGGGGACTATACCAGCTCCCAGTACAAGTCTGAGGCATGGAATAGTCTGGCCAAGGCTGTCTATAGTGTGACTGACATTTCATGCACTGGAGAACAGTGTAGGTATCATTTTAATGACCCGAAAAGGCACAGACTGGATACACTCAACCAGTGGCTGGATGAGTTCAGGACTGCTGACATCCTACAGTTGTGTAAGTATACTGATAAAGAAAACTTAAAGTACATAGACAGCTGCATATAGGCAAGACTGGTATGCATACTGGTCTGAATGGAGAGATGATAAATCAGCAAACAAAGGAGATCAGTATTGCTGGAAATTAATTTATCCTCAAGTTTTGGGGAGTACCTTCATGAGGTTGACCCTGCTTTTTACAAAATCTCACCAAGACTGTATTTTATATAGCATATATATCATGGACAGAAGTAGGTTAAAAATAAACAAAGACAGCTGGGTGTACAAGGCCCAGGATAAAAAAGTGCCCAATCCTGGTAGGCACACTGGTGCCAGGATTGAAAAAAAAATACAGTGTAGAATCCTCAAGACATGGAAATATTCCTACAATGCGGTTAGGCCACAAAAACTGATAGGCCAAAAAAGAGCCATAAAGGTGACAGAGTGGACTATTGAGGATACGAAAGAAATTATGTATTGTCATTATTATGCAAGAAGCCCAGAATTTCCAAACAGAATATATACAAATAGAATAAAGGAGAATGAAAAATTATTCCATAAGAAAAAACTGTCAGAAGCTTCAAATAAAAAGTTGTGTTCATTAATACAACAGATTCATGAAAAACATTATATAGGCCAAAAAACATTGGCCTGTTTGGAAAAAGAAGCAACTGAAGAAGTGCAAAAATATAAAGAACAAAATCTAAAGACTTTTGAAAGATATAAAAAAGAAATATGGACCTGGGAAAAAAGAGAGAGATCTGATATGGTACAATATTTATGCAAAAGAGAAAGTCAAATTAATCAACACAAAAAAGGCATCCCCAAAGATATTCAAAGTGAAATATAGCCAAAGGTATCAAGATATGGAAACTTTCACAAAATAAATAAATAAATAAAAATAAGAGCACAAAGAAATGTGGAACAGAAGATTAGTAAACTAGAAGTTAAAAAAAAAAGTTGAAGTTATGGAATAATTGCAAAGTGAAAGATTCAGTGTAGAAAGTATAACACAAGTTATATCACAGCATGATGGAACAACTGAGTCCCCAAACTAAGGAGAAACAGGAGGGTCAGGAAACATCTGAAGAAAAAGTATGGACATGGGGAAAAAAAAGGAGATTTAATATGGTGTAATATTTATACAAAGCAGAAAGCAAAACTAATCAATATAAAAAAGAGCAGCACCAAAGATATTTGAAGAGAAATATAGGCAAAGGGATCTGGAAATGGAAAATTTTACAAAACAAAAAAAAAAAGAAAACAAAGAGGAAAAGTAGAAAAGAGATTAGTAATGGTGAAGTTAAAGAAACAGAAACTGAAGGTATGGATTACCTGCAAAGTGAAGGATTTAGTGTAGAACTCAGAAAACATCACAGCAGGATAGAGCAGTGGATCCCCAAATTAAGGCAAAACCAGTGGAGTGGGAAACATCTGATCATTTAGCAGATGAAGGTGTTTTGGACCTTCCCTAGGAAACCAGTACAAATATTTAGATGGAGTTGCACAGCAAGGGGAGGAACAGGGGACTGTTGCAACTCTGATGCAGTCAATGAGGCCAGTGAGTTCCCATATGAAAGAATAATGGATGGCACAGGATGGAACCGAAGAGAATGTGGTACAGGATGATGCTGTGGAACTATCTACAGAATTCCCACAGGAAATGGAAAACAAAGAATAAGTATGCCCTTAGTTTAGAAGAAAATGATCTAAGAGAAGAGTTGGTTGATTTAATAGAGGTGGACAGACATATTCACATCCCGACCCCAGCCCCTGCCCAGAAAATCACAGTGAAAAACTTCTTTAAAGCAAATTTCACACTCCTCAAAACCAAGGTGGAATCCTTCAAAGCCCCCGGGCCTGTGGAAAATATGGCCCAGACCGCAGAATCCTTTATAAACGCATTCTATGAACACCTTCAGAATGCATGGCTCATGCAATCCCAAATAAAACCAAGACTCAATCCTCCAAAGTTAGGTGTCCTGTCTGGTGGACCCCAGCCATAATTAAACTATACAACAGAAGGAGGAAACTACTACATGATAGAGCAAAATCCCAAAAAGGGAAGGCATCTCTGATCAGTATTAGCAAAAAACTACGGGCACTCATAAAATCGTCTAAGGCCAGCTTCGAGAGAAAAATTGCACAGGACACTAAGGATAATCACAAGGCTTTCTTTAGTTATGTTAGGAACCTGAGTGGGAATTCCCAGATATGCTCTGAATTAGTCCAAAATGACAAAAAATACACCAAACCCACAGACATTGCCAACATCCTAGCTGACAGGTTCAACGCAAACTTCTCGCCCCCCCCCTTCCCCACCAAAAGGGCAAATATCTATCCCAGCAGAGTGCTGCCCCCCTGACATCTCAGATGCTCAGGTAAGAGCCGCCCTCTCTAAAAGCAAAAAACACAGCATCAATGGCACCAGATGGTGTCCCGGGCTGTGTCCTACATGAACTCCAAGAAGAACTAAACCCAAACATAAAACGACTGTTCAATCTCAGCCTTACTACAGGATATGCACCCAAAGAGTGGAGTACAGCAACAGTGGTCCCTCTCCACAAAGGTGGTGCCTCAACGGATCCTGGAAACTATCGCCCCATAAGCTTGACTAGCTTGGTCTGCAAAGCTATGAAAAGGATCATCATGGACCTCATAAATAAAGATATTGGGAACCTACAGACACTGGATCCTACCCAGTTCGGCTTTGTTAAGGGCAGATCCTGCCTCTTAAACCTGGTCGATTTCTTTGAAACAGTCACCAAGGCCATTGACGAGGGGAAGGTGGTCTACACAGCCTACCTGGACCTTGCAAAAGCCTTTGATACAATACCCCACTCGGGCATTATAGATAAGCTCACCAGCTTAAATATAAACCCCTATGTCACTAGATGGGTTTGAAACTGGCTCAAGGACAGAACCCACATGGTTAGAATTGCTGGATCCATGTCAGACTCCAAACCAGTTACAAGTGGCATCCCACATGGCTCAGTCCTGGGACCTCTCTTGTTTAGTATATATTTCTCGGAGGTACAGGCTAACACGGAAGGACTGTGGCTGACCAAGTTCACAGATGACTGCAAACTGGGCGCCATAAAAGACTCTCCAGCCGACACAAGCATCCTACAAAAGGGCCTCATAGAAACAGACAACTGGTGCCTGAGCCATGTCCTCAAGCTAAACACCAAAAAGTGTATAGTCATCCCTTTTGGCAAAAACAAAGTGTCCACAAATTACCACATAGGTGGTAATCCATTAAGTACGGAAGAAGTAATTAGGGACCTGGGGACCTAAGTTGATAGCAATGTCTCATTTGACAACCACGTGGCCAAAGTGGTTAGAAAAACATTTTATATAGCCCACCTAATCATGAAGGGATTCACATCTAGATCAGGGGAGGTCATCGTGCCTCTTTACTCATCCCTCATCAGGCCCATAATTGAGTACAATGCCCCTTTTGGGATGTACCTTACCAGACACCTGCAGCAACTGGAAAGACCCCAAAAGTACCTCACCAAGAGGATCAAAGGGCTCAAACAGATGCCATATGCTGCCCGGTTAAAGAAACTCCAGCTCTACTCAGTGGCATACTGCCTGCTCAGAGGCGATCTGTGCCTGACGTATAAAGCCATGTCCAACCCAGAATTAATGGACATGCTGCACCTCAGAAAATCCAAATCCCATCGAGCTACGCGCTCGAGAGACTTGAACCTCAGCACTGAAATAAATAGGACATGCTGGAGGGACAGATTCATAACCCAGAGGCTCCCTTCACACTGGAATAAAATCCCAGTCCAGGTTAGGCAGAGTCCCTCATTGACTCTCTTCAAGAGGAATCTTGATGAGTGGATGGGAGATAGTAGGTTTACCCTGGGTGTCACTTCTGTGTCACTGTTGACAGAGGCACAGTATACTAACCTCGAAAAAGGGCATAGCAAAATTCATTTAAAATTGGTGGTGAAAGCCAAACACACTCTGGCTAGGCTTATAAATGCCCTAGGGCAGATAGCCTAGTATGAACCTATGAACCTATTATGATAAATGAAAGAAATAGACCACAGAAAGTCGGCAAAACCTCAAAGTTAGAAGTTTGATAAAACAAATGAATGCAGTAATTAGGACTGTCCATAAAGATTAATTTGATATAACAGAAGGAAACAGAATGCATTTCTGTGCAGCTAAATTAATAACAGATAAAGTCTTATCACATAAACAGTGAGTAGTAAGGGAAATGAAGGGGAGAAATTGAATGCTATCATGGAAGTATTGAATGGAGAAAACTATAAAGCAATTAATACAAGAAGTGTCACTGTTAGAAGAATATAGAAGAGGGAACAGATCAACAAAAATACTCAGAAAGATAGACATGATAAAAGCAGTGCATAGTATCAGAACAGATCAGGATCTATTGTGCACTACATCAAATAAACGAAAAATATCAACACAGGCCAAAAAACTAAGATACACAAATTAAAATGAAAAGTACAAAATAAGCAATTTATTGATATCCAAACAAGTTTTATAGAGAATTGGGAACAAGGCAAAAGGAATTGAAACATCACCAAAAAAAAACCAGATACATTTTGGAGAACTATTTACGAAAACCCTGTGGAACATAACAACAATTCTAAATGGATAGAAGAAGTAAAAGAAAGAATAAGAAGTTCAAATGTACAGGATATGCAATAGGATGAAGTAACAACCAGAGAATGAATGAAACAAAGTGAAGAGAAGCTCCTAACTGGAATATCCCAGGCCCAGATGCAGTACCTAAGTTCTGGTTAAAATTATCAAGATTTTTACATGAAGATTTAGACATGAGTAAGAACTATTTACATGCACACCCCGAACAGACACCAGCCTGGCTAACAACAGGAAAAACAATACTCCTACTTAAGAGTGAACCTGCATGCTATCTTAAAAACTATAGACCAATAGCTTGACTTCTGACGACATATAAACTACACACTGGAATTGATGCCAACAGAGTTTATAGTTATTTAGAATAAAACTCAATTATGGCAATAGAACAAAAGGGCAATAAAAGAAAGTCATATGGAACAAAGGATCATTTGATGTTAAACAAAGTCATAATGGAGAACTGTAAAAAGGGAAGAATCTAAGTATGGCATGGATAGATTACAAAAAAAAGTTTGACAGTATCCCGCATTCATGGATAAAAGAGTGCTTAAAATGTATAAGATACACCCGACACTGATCAGTTACATTATAGTCACCATGAAACAGTGGCAAACCACTTTGCAGTTAACCCGTGATAAAGGAAAAATTATTATTCCAATGTTAAGAATTCAAAGAGGGATATCCCAGGGTGACTCTCTGTCACCACTGCTCTTTTGTCTTGCCCTTAACCCATTAAGCTGTCTGCTTAACAGATTAAGTCATGGCTATAATTTGACTCCCAGAAAACAACAAAGTGTTAAGACTTCTCATCTTTTTGTAGATGATTTAAAACTGTATAGTTCATCAGATGATGAACTGAAAGCACAACTGCAAGTTGTTAAAACATTTTCAGATGATATAAGCATGTCATTTGATCTTGATAAGGGTACAAAGACATTTTAACATGAAAGCTGGAGCACCAAGAAAACATCAGTTTGGGACAGGAATGTGATATAAAAGAACTTGAGCAAGATAGAGTGTATAAATGTTTGTGAACTAATGAAGGATCAACAATAAAACATGAATACATGTGAATAAAACTTAGTAAAGAATATTTTAAAAGACTTAAATTAAAACTAAAACAGCATTGGCATATAGGAACAAAGTCCATATTATAAACCAATTTGCTCTTCCTGTCCTGAATTATAGTTTTGGAGAGATTGATTGGCCCCAAAGGATGTTGGATAGTTTGGACAGGAAAACAAGAATGATTCTTCATGCTCTTCAAATGATTTGTAAAAATCAGTGCACATTAAGAATATATATTCCCTGTTCTAATGGAGAATGAACCTCCTTGAAATTGTTTACATGTATAGATCTGCAATAGTGGGACAGCATACATATCTGCTGACCTCACAAGACCCAAATGTAATGAAAGTTTTGAAACATGAGGAGAATACGTCTAAGATGACTTCCTTGCTTGGTTTATCAGAGGCATATCAGCGTCAAGCAGGAATGGAAATCAAACCAGAAGTACACAAAAATCATCTAGCAACTGAATCTGCCAAAAAAAAAAAAAAGAACCAAAAGAAAGAATATAAGGTGAAGGATCAGATGGGAAGGGAAGAAATGTAAATGTGGAAAATACATTAAACATAGTTGCAAATATAAATAAAAACTCTTGGAAACAACCTTATGCTGATCAAGATCAAATGCAGGAATGGGTAAGAAAAGGTGCATTTAAACCAAAACATGAACGGTTAATACTGGCGGCCAAAGATAGTGGTTTACAAAATCCATTGTCCATTGAACATGTAGGAGAATCAGAAAATGCAGGCTTTGTAAAACAGAATTGGAAACAATTGTGCATCTTGTTGCTGGTTGTGATATACTAATGACAGAAGGACTGTATCCTGAAAGGTATAATAATGTGGCAAGACTGTTGCATTGGAGATTATGCAAACATTATAATACTGAAGTAGCTGAAAAGCACTAGAAACATGAGCCACAAAACACCATAGAAAATGATGATGTTTATATCATATGGGACCATCCATTACTAACAGTTTATAAAATAGATGCAAGGAAACAAGATAAAGTTGTCCATGAAAAGAAGACAAAAGTAGCAGTGATTATTAAAATCGCTACATCTAGTGACTACAGTGTGTTACATACAGAGAGTGACAAAGTCAGAAAATACAAAGATATGCAGGCAGAAGTGAGGGCAATGTAGAAGAAAGATACCCAGACAGTTCCAGTGGTATTAGGAGCAATGGGTCTTGTAAAAAAGAATTTACAATCATACTTGGATATGTTACCGACACGTGTAACTCCATATGAATTGCAGAAGGAGTCATTACTGGGCACATTGTGGGTGCTGCGAAGAACACTTCTGGCTAACATCAAAGATCACAACAATACTAATTTCATGAACTTTAATCATACTTTGACTTAGGAATGGGGTCCATTCCTGTCATGGTATTAGAAACCCAAAAAACTTGGAGAAATTACAGAAATCAAGATTGGTATACATAATCCTCTTCTCTTCTTCTCTTCTCTTTATTCTAAATCCAACCAAGAGATTAAGGTGAATAGAGATGCCCATGCTGAGCATCTAGAGATACTGAGGGAAGCAAATGACATGTAAGCACAACATAGCTATTATTTTAGCTAAAGTATTGTTTTTGTCTACAGTTGTAGCAAGTACAAATGCATATCCTAACTGTAAAAGCCAGCTGCTGATGTCATCACTTATAAAGTCTTGTCTGACACTCTTCAAGACAGACTTGTGCTGTGATGCTGCAGTGCTTGCATTAAATACTGAGGTCTACTTACATAGCTAGGGGTTCTGTTCTCAGTGCAGTCAACTGGTGTGTGTGTGTGTGTGTGTGTGTGTGTGTGTGTGTGTGTGTGTGTGTGTGTGTGTGTGTGTGTGTGTGTGTGTGAGTGTGTGTGTGTGTGTGTGTGTGTGTGTGTGTGTGTGTGTGTGTGTGTGTGTGTGCGTGTGTGTGTGCGTGTGTGTGTGCGTGTGTGTGTGTTTGTGTGTGTGTTCACTTGGTTGATATTAGAGACAGCATTTTATACGAGCATGTGGGATACTGCTGTTGTCATTTTCCTCTCACCAGACACTGCTGGTGTCATCAGCTGAGAGTTTGTCTCACGTCACCCCTCTCTCACCACTGGCCATAAACCAAAATATACATGCAAACATTATATAGTTTCTATGTTAAGGGGGCAGCACACTCTCTATGGCTAATAACACAGAATCAGTGGGCCATGACAACATAACAGATTGCCTATATCATGACTAAAACATCAACCTACCAGACATGGTTGGATCCATACTTCAACAGCCACATCAAAGGCTATTATACTTCCATAGTTCACAGTCTTCATTACACCAATAACAAAGTACAATTTACCCTTTTTCATGTACCTCTACACATCTTCCAGGGATGCATTACTCAAGTGTAACACATTTGCCACAGTGAGCTCTCACATATCTTATGGCCATACCTAGGTATTCATTTTGTTGCATAAACATTCGAATCTGATGGTGTGGAACCCCCATCAAGGTGTTATACCAGATGCACATGTGGTACGTGTTCTTATAATGCACACAGTACATACATAGCTGATTGACAACACTGATGGCATGGGTTACAACACTGATGACATGGGTTACATTTGTGACAGGATTGTACTATTTATATGCTATGGACACCTGTCAACTAGCCTGGATTGATCATAATCTCACATACAGGTATAGCAGTGTCCATCATAACACCTCTGGCAGATGTTAATGATTCAGGATGGTGTGCTTAATTCCCCTCTTAAATTGCTGACAGCTCATAATAGTTGTACAAGTGTGTTCTTACCGAATCATCTATGATCACTGACAATAACCTATGCTATGACGGAGACATGGGATTATTGGTAGTATTATTCTGATATTGTCCATGATTGTGAGCGCTTCTGTCTACTGTTGTCCATGAGCCTGTTACTATGTGTCGCACTTGCCTGAGACCTCTGCTGCCATTAGAGTCATATTCAGGCCAGTCATTTTGCACAGCTTCACAATATGCACATAACCCCTATTGTATATACCATCCCGGATATATGTCCTGTCCATTGCTCATGTCAGGATATTTATATATCACAAAGAATCTTCTCCATTGTTATGCCACCTTGTGTGACAGCCACATAACACACATTACCTGTGCAGCCCGTACTGTATCATGTTGATATGTGATTAGTGTTCATGCTACAACTATCTTCACTGACATGCCCTCATCTGCTGTACATTACCATGTTTCACCCATCTTCTTTCTCTGTGTTCATTCCTACAATTCATCTGTGCATCCTTATTCAATACACACACACTTCCCCTGATTGTTTATTTGTAATGCAGTCTATATACCTTTAATGATCATTTACACAACTTTTGTTCAGTATGCCTGAAACAAGTTTCCATAATACTCTGCACTGTGTACAATTTCATATAATGTGTTGAAACTATATACATTGCTTTATTAATAACCCTGGTAATCATTGTGGCATTCTGTGCAAAGACGCAGACCTAGTTTGCCCGTAGGTAAATAGGTTTACATGTTTGCTGCTTTACATTGTTTTCTTGCTATCAACACTGTTGGCTGGCCATGAAAAAGAAGTTATGTACTTACCATAACGTTCCATGTGAGTTGTTTATCTCACATTCATTCTTTACTGATGGGTTCAGAGCTGACCCCAGGCTCTGAGTCAGCACCTACTGCAAAGCTCGAGGATTTCTAGTAGCGCGAGGCCAAGTCCCTATCCCATGATGCACCCTGAGTTACTTCAGAACTTGTTTGCTGCATAAAATAATACCATATGTCATTCTATAACTCCATAAAAGAGAAAGTATAAAAGGGTTGAGTGACCAGGAAGGATCTAGCATCTCAGTCTTCTGAAAGCCCAGGAAGGGGTAGGAGGGAGGGATGCAAGAATGAAGGTGAGATGAACAACTCACATGGAACGTTATGGTAAGTACATAACTTCTTTATGTGAAGTTGCTCTATCTCGCCGTTCATTCTTTACTGATGGGTAGCGTCCCAAGCACCATCAACCTCAGGTGGCTCATGGGAGTATATTTCTCAGGACCATGGATCCAAAGGAGGGCCTGTCCCTAGAGGTCCTGTCAACTTTGTAATGAGTGATAAAGGTATGAGGTTTTGACAAAGTGGCTGCTGCGCAAATGTTATCAATAGAAAGTCTGGCAGAAAAAGCAGATGATGTAGAAATTGCTCTGGTTGAGTGAGCTTTAATTTTATGCTGCAAGGGCATATTGGCAGCTGAATAAGCAAAGGTGATACAATCAGATAGCCATTCAGACAGAGTTGTTTTAGCCACTGGCATACCCTTCCTGGAATCTGAGAATGAAACAAAAAGCTGATCTGATTTCCTGAAATGTTTTGTTCTAGCCAAATAACATCTGAGCTGTCTGTGAACATCATGTTTGTGCAGCATGTACTCTAAACTGTTGGAATGGTTGGGGAGGAAAACTGGCAAATCAATAATTTGGTTGATATTAGTTTCAGTGCAAACTTTGGGTAAGAAAGAAGGGTTTGTTCAAAGTGAGACTCTGTCAGCATGAAAAATCAAATAAAGAGACTTGATGGATAAGGCCTGAAGCTCTGACACTCTGTGGGCAGAAGTAATAGCCACTAAAAATATGGTTTTCCATGATGAAAATGAGATCGCATGAGGAAGCTGGTTCAAATGGCGGACAAATTAAGTGGAAAAGCATAAAATTTAGATTCCATGGAGAATAGGGAGATTTCACAGGTGGTCTGATATAAAAAGTCCCTTTGAGAAAGGCTTTGGATAATTTGTGTGACATAATATTCAACCATTCAAATCCCAGATGAAAGAAATGGCAGCAAGCTGAACACAGACTGTAGCTTCTGCAGCTCCTTTATTAAATATCATGGTTAAGAATTCTAGAATAGAGGCCATAGGGGCTTGGTAAGGATCAATATTTTTTTAGAGGCCCATATAGAAAATTCTTTCCATTTGCTGAGGTGCAGCTTCCTTGTAGAGGATTTGTGAGAGGATAGGAGAATTTGCTTCATCTCATTGGAGAGTTTATGGAACCTGGCTATGATGGGAATTGGAGTAGTCAAGCAGTTGGCTATAGGGACTGCAGAGAGGGATGAAGTTCCCTCGACGAGTGCGTCAGAAGGTCTGGAACTGGGTCTGGAATCCAGGGATTCTCCAAAAGATGAAGTTGAAGGAAGTTGAACCAAATCTGATGAGGCCAATAGGGAGCTATTAGAATGATGGTCCTTCCCAGGACTTTGGCTTTCTGTAATACCATGGATATCAATGGGATTGGTGGGAATGCATAGAGGAGACCCGGGGGCCAATCGTGAACAAGTGAGTCCCTTTATGCTTCTCTCGGAGGCAGAATCTGGTCAAAATAGCTTCTGCATTTGGTGTTCATGTGATTGGCAAAAAGGTTGCAGCAAGGCTGGCCCCACCTGTGGAATATCCTGTTTGCTATTTCCATCTTGAGGGGCCACTCATGGGGCAACAAAATTGCTCTGCTCAACTTGTCTGCTATCATGTTGGATATCCCTGGGATGTGCATTGCTAACAGAAAGCACTGGGTGGAAATAGCCCACTGCCATACTCTGAGGGCCTCATGACAAAGGGGGTATGATCTGGTTCCTCCTTGTTTGTTCAAATACAAGACCACTGACATGTTGTCTGTCTGAATCACAATCGTACCTAGAGGAAGAGAGTCCTGGAAGTACTGCAATGCCAAAAGTACTGCTCTCATCTCTAGGACATTGATATGCAGATGTGTCTCTTGATCGGTTCATGTGCCTTGGGCTGTCTTTCCCTGAAAATGCCCCCCTACCCTATCAGGGAAGCATCCATGGTCACTGTGGTCGCTGGAGGGGGTAACACAAATGGGAGTCCTACCATAACATGAAGTCAGGTCAACCACCACTGAAGATCTTTCTTGCAGGAATTTGTAATCATTTATCATGTGAGACATGGGGAGCTCTTGGTAAGGCCATTGAGTGAACAACAGCCATTTTAGTATCCGCATCTGCATACGACCCAGTGGTATGGCTAGAATTGCTTCTGACATCAAACCTAACAATTTCAGAATTTCTGATGCTGGTGCTTTGTTTTTGGATATTAGAATGCGGACATGCTGGTGGAGAAGTAAGACTCTTTCTTCTGGAAGTTTTAGCATGGTGGTGTCCAGTTCTGCTTCGATAAAGACGATATCTGTGATGGCGACAAGGCAGATTTTTCTGAGTTTATTGTAATGCCCAGCTCATTGCAGAGTGACAGAGTGGACTCCCTGGCTTGAATGAGTTGATGCCTGGTGGTGGTGGTAAGGAGCCAATCGTTTAGGTACGGAAACACCTGGAATCCCAAACATCTCAGGTGAGCCGTGACCACTGCCATGTATTTTATGAACACTCTGGCAGCTGTAATGAGACCAAAGGGCAGGGCTCAAAACTGTTTATGATTGTCTCCCAGCCAGAAGTGCAGATGATCCCTGGATGGCCTGGTCATTTTTATGTGGTAGTACACATCCTGGAGATCTATCGAGCATATCCAATTGTCTTTCCCTAAGAAGGGAAGTATTGACTAAAGTGTGACCATCCGAAACTTCTCTTTCTTTACATATTTGTTTAGTCTGCTGAAGTTCAATATAGATCTGCAGTCCCCTGTCTTCTTTGGAACTGAAAAGAATCTTGAGTAAGTTCCGGATCCTGTGTGGTCTGCTGGGACTAGTTAAATGACTCTTTTTCTTAGCAACATCTGGACCTCTACTGTTGCTTGTTCCCTGTAACTGGGTGGAACATCCGGGATGTTCCTTGTCGGTGGAGGGGGTGTGGCGTATGGGATGAAGTATCCTCTGGAAATGATACTTTGTACCCAGTTGTTGTTTGTTACTTTGAGCCAGGCATCTGGGTACAAAAATAATTGACTCCAACTGCCTCCAGAGCAGGACAGTCAGGACTCCTTTCAGGAGCACTGGTGGGGCTTCCAAAAGAAGTGATCTCTGTCACCCTGGTGTTGCGGACCCCCTCTGCTGCGAGGGTGGCATCTTCCATTATTGCCCTCTCTTCTGCCCCTGGAGGGGGGTTCACCACATGTGTCCTGAAAAGCTCCTTGGGCTTTTTGGAACCACATTTTCCCTCCCCTTTGACCCTAGGGGTAGGGTCTGGTAGGGGTGGAGAAATGGACCCTGATGGTAGACAGAGTCTTTTCATCCTGCTCACACCTGGTTAAGGTTTCCTTGACTTTAGGCCTGAAAAGGGACAAGCCATCAAAGGGGGTATTCACGAAGGATGACTTGAAGAGTTCCATGAAGGCACACAGGCACATCCAGGAGTGTCTTCTAAGAGCAACTCCTGTACCTGCTGCCCTACGCATTCCATCTGCTGTATATAAAATGAGGCACATGGATGAGTTCACTATAGAATTGAGGGTAACAAGCTGGGTGGCAACTTTGTCTGTAGTTCCTGCAGCTACTGTACCCTGAAGAGTATCTCCCAGCTCTTTAAGGAGATCTCTTTGTAGTCTTGTAAAATGGGTTAAATAGTTAAGCAAAAAAAGAACAAAAGTCGCTGAACTAAACATGAGCTTCCCATATCTATCCATGATCAGGAGTCTCTGTTAGGAGGATGGGTACAGGAGGACATTTCAGACATTTCCTTTTTGGTGGCTGCCGCCACCACCATGGCATCAACTGGCACACCTTTTGTCAAGAAGGATTTATCTAGGGTGGGGCAGATATGAACTTATTAGGCCTCCTAGGGACAGGCTCCATAGTATCCGGAGACTCCCACGCCCTTCGTGAGACCAGCTGCATAAGCTCATCAAAGGGCAGAGACACCCAAGAGGTGGAGGGCTGAGACCCAAAAGCTTTCAGGAGGACCAACTCTTCCTCAGTAGGGTTAGCAGACTGTCAGTCACCCCTCTGCCTAAGGATTTCCAGTATCTCAGCAAATGAGATATCCTCAGAGGGGTACCATGGGGACCCTTCTGATTCATCCAAGTCAGTGTCAGATGTTAATGACTCCTGAGGGGAGTCCAAATGTTTCCTCTTACACACTCTCTTTCTGGGAACCTCATCAGTGGGAGCTTCTGGGGAGGTCTTGGAAGAGCATGGGCCACCCAATGGGGCTTCCTGAGGCTCTGGGTCTCTGCGCTTTAGCAAGGATCTGTGAGGCAGAAGCAGACACAGGTGCTTTAGGGGATGAAGAAGCCGGACCCGAAGTTGAGGATGTCTTGGGAGACATAACTCTCTTTATAGCTTCGAAGGCACCTCTGCTCCAATGCAAAGGGACCAGTGGATCGGAGGAAACTGTTGATACCCCCGGCACCAGGAAAGTGGGCTCCGAGCTCGAGGTAGGAGCTGAGCTCATCTGAGCCAAAGCCCTGAGAGGCAAAGTCAGAACTGTCAAGTCAGTTTGATTAGCTTCCCAGGACCCGACCAGAGAGTATCGTCTCCTAGAATCTTCGATCGGCACAGAGGACATGAGAGTGAATGGAGCTGAAGACACTGGAACAGGCATCGGCTCCGAAGGCTCCACAATCAGTAGGTCTGACTCCTCCAGCTCCGAAGGACTGGTATGGCTCGGAGGAGGAAGTGATAAAGCTGGCATAAGGGTCTTTTGCTCCAAAGCTGCCTGGGTCGGAGCCGATAACAATTTGGCAAAGGCTGGTGGCTGTAAAAGCTTCTGCACCACCCGAGCAACATCCAAATCAGATAGGCTCACAGAAGATTGAGATGATCAAACTGATTTTACTGACTTGAGTAGAGGAAATTTATGAGTTTCGGATACTAGTTCCAAGACCGGGGACCGGCTCCAAAAAGAAAATACAGTCAGCTCTGAGACCTGTGGAGCCAATGTCACAGACTCTTCAGATTTTTTTGATTCTCCAGAAGTCTTGGAGGACTTTGAGGACTTACTAGATCCATCCTGGTCACTCAAAGCCTCCTGGAATGAAGGTTTCAACAAACCCCTATCAATAAGCTTCCTTTTTCTCTCTTGGAGGACTCTATAGAGGAAAAAGAATGACATATAGAACATCTTTCTTGTAAGTGCAAGGCACCGAAGCAGTAGACACAATTCACATGGCAGTCAGTAACCAACATCTTTTGCCCACATTTAGGGCATTTTATAAACCCTGATTTAGGGTGTTTGTCTTTGTCATCAGCCATGACAGAAGTGGACACACCCAACAACAGCAAGTATAAATTAGCCTTCTAATAAAAAACAGGCTAACTATCAGTGCATGCGTGCGCACACACACACACACACACACACACACACACACACACACACACACACACACACACACACACACAAGCCTTTAACTAAGGCTAATTACACAAAAGCCTTCTAATAAAAAACAGGCTAAATACAAACACACAAGCCTAAAATTAAGACTAACAAGCCCACATACACAAAATGATTAAACAGATAATCTGAAAAGCAAGTAAACTGTAATAAAATACTATGCTGCGGCAAAAATGTGACAAAAGGTCACTGAATAAACATTTACTATACACTACCTAATCACACTATACTATGCTAATAAGAAAAGTGAGGGAACACTACAGAAAAGGCTTTAAGAGCCTATCTATCTTAATATCTAACTATTTTAATGATAATCTAACAATAACATTTGAAAATAGAAAGGTAATAAAGTTTTTACTGGCCCGAGCTAGCAAGAGCCTCTGATCAGTTGCAGTGGAAAACTAGATCTGAGGTAATTCAGGTTGTATAATGGGATAGGGACTTGGCCTCGAGCTACTAGAAATCCTTGAGCTTTGCAGTAGCTGCTGACTTGGAGCCGATGGATTGGCTCTGAACCCATCAGTAAAGAATGAACGGAGAGATAGAACAACTTCACATCAGTGCTTGTTTATATTTAAATGCAGTGTGTGGCATTCATATCCAATTAGTTATGCTGCTCACCTAGCAAACGTAAACTGTGTAGACTTCACTCTAAGCCTACATGTAGTTTATTTAATACTCAAGATTAAGTAATACTAGCATTTTACTTACTGTGAAACTCAAATGTAGATATGCTGAAATATATGAGAAATGGAGATGTTTCCAGGTTTTGGGAGAAAAATGTAGAAGAAAGAAATTGCTGAGCTGAGAATACTGCTGCATTCTCTCTGGAACTGCAAGAACTGGGTGGTAAATTAGAGAATTTACTTTATAAAGAAGCACGTATTCATTTCAATATTATTAGTTTAAAGAGATATTTAGAATTTTATGTAACGCTAGGGAACTATGGGTTTTTAAAAGTCTCAGTGCAACATTTGACCCAGAGAGTGAGAAAGACAGATGTTTTAGAGCCTTGTGCTTAGCAGCAGCTCACCACTGTTCTTTAGAATGGGTTAAAATACTTATTGAATGTGATACAGTCAAACAGTGGAAAATGAAGGAAGAGGCACAGGTTCTCTGTTCGGAATTGACTGTACAACTTAGTTCATCCCATTTTGATTAATTTCTTGTTGATATTAATGAAAAACTGAAGTCCTGTGAAATGGACTTGATTGAAAGGAAAAAGAATGAACTGAAATGGGAATTGTGTGATTATGGTAATGGAAATGCTTTCCTTTGGAAATTCAAATCAAATTCTCACAGGCAGATGACATCAGTATATCAGGCGAAGGTTATAAAAAGCAGCTGATGGTCTTGTTCATGTCTTCTAATGATGTGGAAGCTACTACTGATTGTGAGAGTGATGGGGTGTGTTTCCTTCTCTTCCACCAGCACAAGAACCAGTGCTTCATGAATGTTGCCAATCAGTGAAACCAGCCTGTGAGTAACAGAAAAAGGAGCAGCAACTGTTATGGACAGAATACTTTTGTGGAGGGACAATTCAGACAGAAATTTAAAAAAGGTAGATGGCAACAGTAATATTAATATTTATGAGGATAATTGTGTTCCTAACTGTCTTATTTTAAATTGATCTGATATTGAATTAACTGAAACTCAGTTATCTGTATTAAATTTGGGATTAAAATATATACCACTGTTTTACTTTGATTGCATATTTTAAAATGTGAAGCTTTTTGTCTTATACGGAAATTATATTTAGGCTACTTTTTCATGATAACAATGAGTCGAAAAGAGATGTTTGTGATCCTTTTGATGTTGATGTAAGTTCAGATGAGAGTTTTTTTCTCATGTATGTTGAATGAGACAGACTTTAATGATGTTCAAATGAATGCATATTGTACCTTAGACACTGCTGGGGTTAAATGTAAAAGCACGTATATATACCACCGTTTATTAATGATTCTACACTGCAATCTTCTACAGTTTTTAGTTATGCTATTGAAAGACGTTTGCAGAATTTGCAAAGAAAAAAACATACTCTGCTGGATTTAATAAACTCCGTGCAAGAATAGCAATATTCTTGCATGGAGTGGTTCTGGTCCGTATACTACAGCAGCGTGACTTGCATATTCATGAAGGCGCACAGCTGTTCAACTTATACAGACACAAACTGTGAACTAGTGCGGAGGACATGGTCAAGTAGTGCATGGACAATGAACGCACCCCCTGCACTCAGAAAATGCCATATGGCACTATCTAATAGGATCTGGCACAATATTGGATAATTACTCTAATATTATGCCAGTATTTCAGTGTCTGTGGACACTGAAATTAAATAAATGATTGTTTCAGTGTCCGAGGACACTGAAATAAGCACAGCATCAGGAAAGCAATATAGGGGGTGTGTGACAGGTTCTGTGACACACCCCTGCATTGTAAATTTGCCATACGACACCTCTGCAACCTGCTAAAGCAGGAAATGTGTGAAAATGCACAAATAATGGGGGATAAACTCCTCAAAAGGGACACAACATGCATATTGCCCCACAGACTTAGAAAGTTGATAGAAAACAGGATATGTATTAGCAGGAGTCTCTGAAGGATAGACGCTTGAAAGCCAAATGAATGCCATTATTTCCCGATTGCAGTCCTTAATGACTTGTCAGAATACCACAATACTCATTCATATAACATAATAATATAATCGTAATATTATGTTTTTTTCTAGGCTAAGGAATGTTTAAGTGTAGCTACGAGGGTGTGTGCATTACGGCCCACCGCTTACCATAGCTTAAATATCCCATAGGAGATAAATACAAATATAAAGGTGAAATTTCAAGCTGAGATAGTGTAGCTGTTAGAGTCCTGGCTTTACATCCAGGTGTTCATGGTTCGAGTACCAAGACAAGCAACTTATTTTTCTATGGGAAAGTATTGTTAAAATTATTTTTGTAAACTTAAATTATGTAGCAACAGATTTTTGTCAACCAGGGTAGTGTAGCTAGTGTACAATGTAAGTGCGAGTGCATATAACATGTGAAGCCACCCATGTACACACAAGTGCCCCATACAGTATAGTCACACCCCTTGCCAATGTAAGGAAAGCACATAGATGGATGTCATGTAAAGTATATGATATACACTTAATAAATGAAATCAGTCCTCTGATATATTTAAAAAATGAAAAGTAAGCAATAGTTAGCAAGTGTAACCATTGCTAAGACATGATTGCTAAGCAGCAGGTAGCTCAGCTAAGTGGATTTGTGCACAGTTAAACACTGCTCAACAACTTCTTTTTTAAGCAGTGTTAAAACCGGCTCAGTGGGTTTTCACACTTTGTAGTGGAGCTTAACCTTTTCAAAATGGTCCAATGACAGCAAAGGGTGGAAATATTGCACTATTTAAACAGTGCAGGTGGGAATACAGCCACAATCTGTTATAGTCCATCTGTGCAGATACAATGGCTGATGCTGGAGTGGGAGTGTGTTTTCGGGTGCAACTCTGGAGCATTTGGGAGTCCAGGGTCATGGCTGGACTCCTTGTTAAAAACCATGAGGAAAGACTACTGCAGGGCTAGTACCAGGGTTCCCAATACAAAGCAGAAGCCTGGGACCATCTCGCATGTGATCTCACCAGTGCAACTGGCATCCCCTGGACTGGTGAGCAGATACGGCACCACTATGCTGACCTAAAACATAGGAAGGGGGTACTTTTGGACCAGTGGATCAAAGATGGATGAGCCGAGAATCCTCCAGTAGTATGTAAGTATCACTATCAAGTAGTTTGTAGCAAATACTAGCTTGAGAATGTGATAGGCAGATATGCATAATGTGTGTTTTTCTTCCATACAGCTGCAGCAGGGAGGCCTAGTAACATGGAAGCCCATGGTGACAGACTGCTGAGGCTGTGCCAGCAGGCTAGTGAATACAAATCTATTTTGCAGTATTTGGTTAAAATAGCTGAGAAGGAGTACATTGCTTTCTGCTAGTAGGTATACTGTTACTGTGTGAACTGAATAAATAAAAAAGTATGACTGACGAATATTGAAGTCCAATAAAGACCTTTAAAAAATACTGTTGTGTTTTCTCTGGTATGTTGTTGTAGATATATATAGAATGTATACAGGTTCTTCACAGCAAATATGGCTGTGACACCATACATTAACTGAGGTGCATCTGTGACAAGCTGTTAGGAGAAACTGTAGATGGCGTAGCTGTAAAACGAGATATAAATGAAATGTGAAATATTTACTGCACTACACTCTGAACCCTGAATAGTAATATATCAAGTTTGAAAGTGTGTTCCATCCAGCATTGCCTTATATTAACCTTTGCTTTCCAGGTTGTAGTAATTCAAACGAGTAATGCACAATACAATAACTATCTGTCATGCATGTGTCTCAGAATTACAAGTTTAAACTATCTAACCAAGAGACTATTAGACAGAAACCATTGAAACAAGAAAATAGTAGACCCCCAGTTGCTCAGTGTGATGAGAAATAGCTTAGTTGCTACTTTTGTACACCCAGACATGGTTCGAATCCAGGGCATGGCACTAAGATGTGTGCATATCTACACACAAGGAATCAGGAATAAATGTAAAAAACAATTAGATATTTCCCCACAGGTTTTACAGGTAAGTAAATGTTGCCAGTAGCTGTATGAAGGGTATGCTAATAAACTGTGTAGAACTGTTCAATTGTTCCACCACATGCCTGCAAATGACAGAAGGGTAGGTACATACAGTAAGCACTCTTCACGAGTCATACCTCTCAACTGTACAGATATTCACATGCCCAGATATTTGTCTCAGATTTGTGGCCCGTTTTACTTAAAGTAGTGGTGTCATGGCAAATCAGTGGCAAACCATTACAGACTGACGTTAGAAAGTAATGATAGACATACAAGTGTCAGATGTCATATCCATCAGAAAAGCCATGTAAATGCAATACCTGTAATTTTATCACCTAAGTTTGTAAGAGCAATAAGTAAAACTTGTCCATATTTATGGGCCTTTGTCCCACTCGTATGTATAGCTTGGTCCATATATCATGCTCTAAGAAGTTGAGATGTATGTTTCTCTCAAATGTCACACTGTCATGGCTAGTGGTCACTGCCGCAAATAATCCTGGACACAGATAGGAAACCAGCTGACATATGCCTGTAGCACAGTCACATAATAGCAGTCCACGGTACCACTCCTGTGCCAGATATGTAACCCTGACATGTACGAATCCCCTCTAGTCATGTACCCAAAGTTGTCACAGTTTGCCTCATACCATTCCAATGTGACAGTTTAATAGGTATGTTTGTATTACAGAAGCTATGGCCATAGGAAGATGTAAAGTGAGGGCAGACCCATAGAGTATTGAGCAGGAAAATAGAAGCATAAACAGTTGTTAATGGATATTCTGTCTCCCCTCCATCTGCATCAATAATTATTACTCATATACTATGAGGATGTTGTGCTCCATCCCAATGTTGGGACTTGTGTTATATTATTGTTAATATGTTTGATTGCTTGTATGTTAACATATATTGTTCTAATACCATTGTTGGTGGCATGTTGCCGTCAATCTTACTGGCATGATGTTATGATGCATACTGTTGTTCCATTTATGCATGTGTTCTGTTTGCTATGCAACCGTTTCAAATCTGTTTTACGGGGTTAATTGGAACACTCATGCATGCTGTTATAACTAATCATGAAATGTGCTGTTCATGACTAACCAACATATTTTGTAAAACCTCAACACCATAGTGCATTTGAGAAGGCAGATCTCAGCAGATCCACCTGTCCTACCTCATCTGGCTGTGGCACTGGGCCCCAGCACGTCTGGGACCCAACCCGAATCTCCCTCATCTGCTGGTCCTGCACCACCTTCTGGTTGAACCGCTACAGGGGATGGGACCCATCCCCCCTGGGAGCAGGTGTGGACAGGAGGCCATCACCCACAGTGAGGTCTGGGGTTTGGTGCACAGCACTTTTCCATCTGAGTTTGGAGAGCAGATGTGCCAGATTGATGGCTGTCTGGCACACCTCGAGAGGAAGGCACCCCTCCTGTCCAGTCCCCAGCACAGTCACCTTTGGAGCCACGAAGGTGCAGTGGTGACTGTTCCTGAATGGGGATTTCAGTCCCACTGTAACCATAAGGGGGCCCATGGGCTTCAGATTCTCAACCACCCTCCCTGTCAAATGTGTTTACCTCCCACATGTGTCATATATTGCCCCTGTCTGTTGTCTTGTCTGTCTCCCTACCCAACCTACCTCCCTAGATGTACCTACAATTCTTCCCCAACATCTCACTCTCACCGTAAAAAAAAGAAAAGGGCATCTGTCCCAAAAAAAAACAATATTGCCCCATATATAGCTGTCCATTTTGCACACATGTCCACTGGACATGTAATCTGGGCCAATTGGCTTGACAACACATTTCTATTGTCCTCACCCTTCTCTCTCTGGGGTTTGAGTGTCTAAATTCACCTCCTAATTCTGTACAACTGCACAGCTGTTGCTGTATAAGAAATGGACAACTATGAACCTTCCCTACACCCATCCTTCACATCCCAAGCTATCTTTCATATTGTTTTTCCTTCTGCATGCCCCTTTTTCACCACTTTCCTATCACCCCTTTTTCTTTTCTTTTAAAGAAATTAGCATGGGTGTAAGCAGGAGTAAGTGAGTTTGCACGATGCTAAGTGAAGCCAACACAGATTAAGCATCTGTATGTTTAACTGTGTGTTGGCATCGCTTAGCATCACGCAGACCCATGCAAACCCATTTACAACTGCTTAAAACTGCTTTAATCACTCTGTTTCCATCAGCCACTGTTCTGCCTAAAAACAAAATAATCAGCACTGCCAAGTCTTAAACCCCTATACACCATAGTCAGAGCAATGTACCACTATACCATTTGAGTTGCAAAGAGTGCTAATGCTTTTTCAAACATATCATGCAGTAGAGTGATTCAACAGTAGGGAAAAGATTGTGTAGAATCAGTCAGGTTTTGTATATATACATATGTACATGTATATATGTATGGAGATGCATATATATGGAAAAATATATACATAATATAAATAGAGATATACATATAAAATATATATATATATATATATATATATATATATATATATATATATATATATATATATAAATAAATATATATAAAAATAATATGTGTATATATATATATATATATATATATATATATATATATATATTATTTTTATATATATTTATTTTTATATATAAAAATAAATATATATATATATATATATATATATATATATATATACACATATATACTCATAATATGTAGTGGAGTCATACCCCAGAACCATACCTCTCAACCTCTTAGTGCACGAAATCTGGACAAAGGCTGTCCAAATGGGGGGACGATGGGCCAAAACTAGGGACATATTTTAATTATTGCTCTTATAAATGTAGAATGTTGCCACAGTGACAGGATTTGTTTCAGCATACATGTTCTGAAGGATTTGACTTCTGAAACTGAAATGTATGTCATTATTTACTGTCAGAAATTCTCAGATCATCACACTGATTTACCAGGGAAATAAAAATAATGAATCTGTGGAACAGACCAGAAATATGAGCAATAAACCTGGACATTCTGCAACAATCTAGCCAGTCAAGAGGTAGGCTCAGAACCCCTTAGCACAACAAATCTGGAACAAGCCTGACAAAGTGGGGGGAGAAAGCTAGGAAAATAGAGACATATCTGAAATACTGTAGTAGATAAGCTGATACAGATACTGCAGTAGCACCCTCCTGTTTGTCCTAACATATATTGACTGAAATAGCACAAGTCCAACACTCAATTACTTCTCACTAGTTAGTGACTGAAATCCTCACATCATCCTTCTGATGTGTCTGAAATACCCAAAACTTATGGAGGCCAGGCAGCAGTACATCCTACAAATAGCAGGACATAACATCACATTAGGAAAACTGCTCTCAGCTGCTAAGCATGTCACCAAGCACCATCCAAACTACAGTCAGACTGACACAGCACTAACCCAAATCTGCTTTGGGGAATTACACATGTATTGGCAAATATATCAGGCTCTACAGGAAAGTAACAGCACTGAAAAACAGACACCAGTATGAAAGTGCATACCCACAACTAATTCCACCACAGTCAGAGTGACATACCGGTAAGCCAAAGGAACAGTACAGTATAAGGAATGTGTGAACAAAAACATCTCAACATGTTTGCCACTCACACACTACCCCTACATATACTGGCTCAATTTACAGTGTAGTATGATGCCTGACCATGGTATGGGACATGTCTCAGTCTCCCCCTACAAACATACACAGCCAATAGACCACCAGAAACTGGAGCAGCATGCACAGGCAGATAGAAAAGGAGCCATGACACATACATCTACCCCCCTCCCTACACAGGCCAAATAACATTGACACACTATGCTGGTACACAAACCTGACAGTCTGTCAACAATTGCCATAAATATACAGACCTCTCAACTGTTCAGAGTCCCATATAATGTTTAGGCTTTGTCCTCATATATAAAGCCTCTTACATATTACATGTCTGACAGTCTGATACATCACTGGGATGGTATCAGGAATGAAGGCACTAAATTATGTACCCTACCTATCATCCTTTTACTGCATGACATCTGGACAAAGTCTGACATACTTGGGGGACAGAGGCCCAAAAACAGGGGCATATGTGAAATATTGCTGTTATAAACTGAGACAGTTGCTGGTGTAACAGAGTTTGTTGTAACATATCTTTTCTGAGGGATTTGAAGTCAGAAACACAAATGGATGATGCCATGTACTGACTGCAATCCCTACAGTATGCTACTGATTTTCCAAAAACAAAAAATGTCTGAAGAACACACTAAACATGAGAGTCCAAACTCTGGCCATTCTGTGGATAGCCCTACAGTTGAAAGTTATGTCAACCACATAACACTGTCAGACTTAAAATCATGCAGAAAAGCCATGTACACACAAACCCAGTTAAACTAGCATTAATTCAACTGCATAACAGCAATACTTACATTCTGTCCCTATGAAAAACTGAGGGAAATTTTCGAGCAGATATTATTGGTTAGGATGGATAAGTTCCCACCAATTTTAACTAGTGGGTTTATAACTAATAACAACAGTGGGAAAGTAAAAGAAATGGATGGTGCCTTTCCTCATCCTATTAGTATTGACTGTCACATAATCAAACAGGTAATTTCCAACAACTGGAAAGTTATTTTGGGAAACCAAGACTTAGCTAGAGTACTAGGGGACCACCCACACTTCATTTATAAAAAGGTTGCAAGTGTAAAGTCTATTTTAGAAATAGGAGAAAACAAAACTGTTAGAAGAGCTACTGGTACCTACCCATGTTATAACTGCAAACAATGCAGGTTCATTGATTCATCAAAAAATATATATTTTTCCACACATTAATAAAAATGGTGGTCAGTAAAGGCAGATATAACTGCAGAAGTATGAGGGTAGCATATTTGGCTATGTGCGGCACCTGTCATAATTTTTATGTGGGGAAAGCAACTAGAGCCCTTTATAAAAGGATTTATGAACATCATTTGGCCATTAGAAATAATGACATTAACAATGCTTTAGCCAAACATGCTCTGGAGTTCTTTAACTTCAAGTAATTTGTATTTTTTGTGTTGGATGAAATAGATTTGAATCCATTTGTTACAGAATTCAATAATGCCTTGGAAAACAAGGAGCTCAGATTGCAGGTTTTCCTTAGGGCAGACCATATCCTATTGTTCTTGTATATGTTGGAGCTTATCTCCCCAGGCCTCCGCTGTAAATGGACTTTGATCCAGTCGGACTATCCCGGTCAACAAATGTAAAATAAATAAATAAAATAAAAATAAATATTTCTGGTCTAAATGAGACCTTAAATGTTAAATGACTTTTAAATAATAGATTATACTATTAAACAGTTTATTTAACATTTTTATAGTAGGCACACATATGTATGTGGTATATGCTTTTTGTATATGTGTCAGGTGTTATATTTCACATTTTATATTTTTTCCTTTAAGAAAATGGCATGTATTAATTAACAATTAGATGAATGAACATTTGATTGGTTTATTTATTAATCAAATTTTGTATTTAAACCTGACTAATTGGTTTACTGGTCAGTTCTGAAGAAGTTCACTGTAAATAAAATGAAAGAAAGTGCTTATCTTTTTATCTGTGTGGCAGTCATTAGTTTGACTTTTTTCACATTTTTTCTGAAGTTTATCCTGGTTTTCATGAATTTGGTGTTTTTCATTTTACTTAGTTTATCTTTTTCACCTGCAAGACTCCATTGTGGCTGTTTTCCATACAAACAAGGACTCAGTGATGCCTGCTATTGGGGAAGTGTCACCAGTTCAAAATTCGGACAGTAACCTTGATTTAAGTACCTACAGTACACCGGAAGATATAGGTGTGATAGCTAACAGCTTAACAGAAGCTATCCAAAAAGCTCAACTTGTTTTGGACAGACTATTAACTGTTTTCCATTCATCTAATAATGTTGAGGTTCCTTTAAATCTGAACAGCAGCAGGAAGTCTTCAACTGAAGGTTCAGGAAGTGATTCTGCAGTCATTGCTAGTGACGTAATGGATTATGGAGGGTCTTTCATTAATAAAAATGTTAATCCATTTGTAACGTTTGACAGTGCTTCTAACAATGTCATCAGCCTTGTAGAAAGTAATGGACTCCAAACTAAGACACCAAACTGTAAGTCTAACATTTTTAATTTGGAAAAGAAACTGTTTAAATTGTGTTCACTTGAAAATGACAACTTTTATTTACATACTTGTGTAGCACGCAAACAAGTGCCATTTGGCTTAAGATGCTACAGGTTTCCAAATGGTATTAAAGAAACTGACAGTCTTTTTAAATATTTGGTTACTGTGTATAACAATGCAGGAATAGAGGCTTTAAAACTGTTAATTAAGCACAACTGCAATCAGATAACTGTGTTAAAAGAATAAATATGTGAATTGAATGATTGTATTGTAAACCATGATCAGTTTGGCATGTTTCTCATTTTGTGATGGAATTGAAGCTAAACTTCAGTGGTACATGGCTACCTTAACTAATAGAAAGCATAATAAATTGGCTCGAGATGTTTTAGCTTATGCAAGCAATGCAGCATTTGTTTTGAATCAAAAATCAAATGGTCTTGCTAGAAAAGGTACTTCTAATGGGTTTAGAGATGTCAAAAGCACCGGAAATATTGATAAGGGGAATTCTGTTGAAAATAATCAGAATAGTATTGAAGACAGTGGAAATGTAACAAATGAAGCAGGGGAAGGTACTAGCAGTAATAATGATGTTTTAAATGGTTCAAATAAACCTTTTCGCCACAAGTCATTCGAGACAGACAACAATGTGACCACTACCAAAGGGAAGAGGAACCTGGGGAACAAGAAGAAGGTGAGATATCAAAAGAAATAGCACCTTTATGTAAAATATATAACCTCAGTGATTTATCACTTAGAGAAAGTCAAACAAAAGCTTTGGAAAAAGGTTTTTCCTTTGTACTTGCTGTTAAAGCTCCATTAACTGACACTATTTTAGATTTAAAGCTATGCATCAGAAAGTTAAATCTTAGATATGTTTTTGATGGTATAGAACACAGAAACAACACTGAATGCAGAAAACCAAGCAATGTGAACCCAAAATTGACAATGACATTCAATATATCTAATGAACTGTGTGAGAATGACATCAGGTGTATATATAATAATCAGGGAACACATACAATTTATGATAAAAACAAAAACAAAAATAAAAGTAAAAGGTATTTTTGGGACCAAAGAAAGATGAAAATGTTGACTGACTTGAGAAAGAGTCAACAGTATAGGTTTATGAAAGCTGATTAGGGTAACGGGTTGGTCATAATGAGAACATTTTACTACCAAGCATGTATCAAGGAATTACTAAATGACAAAAAGAATTATCACTTAGTCAGTAAAGGCACAGTGAGGAGAAACTTTCACAATATAGACCAGCTTTTGATGGAATTGTTAAACAAACATTACATTGATTTAAACACCTATGAATTCCTTTATGTGGAAGAACCTCTGTTAGGTGTTTTCTTTGGTATTCCAAAGATACATAAAGATATGACCAACCCACCCTTTAGACCCATGGTGTCAGCTAAGAAGGGTAAAACTGTTACCATCTCCCATTATTTGGACCATTTGCTGAATCCCTTAGTTGTCAAGACTCCATATTTTTTGAAAGACTCTTGGGAGTTCTTGGACCTTCTTAGAAATTATACTTTTACAGGTACAGAAACACTATTAGTTACCATAGATGTAGTATCCCTGTATACTTCTATTGATCAAAGTATGGGGATAGAAGCTGTGAAAAGTTTTTTGAAGGAACACACTAAGGCTTGACAACATAATGGTACAGTCCATTTGCCTTTTACTAGATTTGCTGTTGAAAAACAACTTTTTCTTATTTGATGGAAGAATATACCGTCAGACCTGTGGGGTTGCTATTGGTGCTAAAGTAGCACTGGCTTTCACTAATTTAGTGTTAAGTTGGTGAGAACTGTCCTTCTTGACCAAACTGGAGAGATTTAAATATGTCTTCTTTTATAGGAGGTTTATTGATGATTTGTTTTTTGTCTGGAACGACCCTACTGATGAGTTATGTCTATTTTTGGATGATATGAACAGACATAGGATGGGACTGAAATTCACTTTAAGTTAAGTTGGCACGAATATGCACTTCTTGGACTTGAATATAAATATGAATCTTGAAGAAAAAGATTCACCAATACGGTGTTTAGAAAGGACACCTATACTAACAATTTCCTTCATTTTGAGAGTGGTCATCCTTTGTTCATGAAGTTGAATTTGATTAGAGGACAAATTATACACCTCAGTAGATTAATTTTAGACAATGGAAATTTCATTTGTGAGGCAAACAAACTTATTTCCATCTACATGAAAAACGGAGGGAAATTTTCAAGTGGATATTATTGGTTAGGATGGACAAGTTCCCACCAATTTTAACTAGTGGGTTTATAACTAATACAACAGTGGGAAAGTGAAAGAAATGGATTGTGCCTTTCCTGTTCCTAATAGTATTGACTGTCACAGTATCAAACAGGTAATTTCCAACAGCTGGAAAGTTATTTTGGGAAACTGAGACTTAGTTAGAATACTGGGGTACTACCCACACTTCATTTATAAAAAGGTTGCAAGTGTAAAGTTTGTTTTAGAAATAGGAGAACACAAAACTGTTAGAGGGTCTACTGGTACCTACCCATGTTATAACTGCAAACAATGCAGGTTCATTGATTCATCAAAAAATATATTTTTCCACGCATTAATAAAATGGTGGTCAATAAAGGCAGATAACTGCAAAAGTATGAGGGCAGTATATTTGGCTACATGCTCCATTTGTCATTATTTTTATATGGGGAAAACAACTAGAGCCCTTTATAAAAGGATTTATGAACATTGTTTGGCTATTAGAAATAAAGACACTAACAATGCTTTAGCCAAACACACTCTGGAGTGCTCAAACATCAAGAAATGTGTATTTATTTGTATTGGATAAAATAGATTTGACTCCATTTGTTACAGAATTCAATAATGCCTTGGAAAACAAGGAGCTCAGATGGCAGGTTTTCCTTTGGGCAGACCATATTCCTGGTCTAAATGAGACCTTAAATGTTAAATGTCTTTTAAATAATAGATTATATTATTAAACAGTTTGCAGTAGCATTGTTGCCTCACAGTAAGATGCTGTCTGGTTCGATTCTCAGCTAGAGCGTCTTCTGCGTGGAGACATGCGTGAATGGGCGTACCTTCATTGAAGGTTGTGCATCAGGTCTGGTAACTCGGCACATAAAAATCAACTACCAATCATTAGCAGACCGGAGTTCCACTGTGGCGACCCCTAACTGGGAAAAGCCGAAAGACACAACAACATTTGACAAACATTTTTATAGTAGGCGCACATTTGTATGTGCCATATGCTTTTTGTATATGTGTCAAGTGTTATATTTCACATTTTATATTTTTGCCTTTAAGAAAATGGCATGTATTCATTAACAATTAGATGAATGGACATTGGTTTATTTATTAATCAAATTTTGTATTTAAACCTAACTAATTGGTTTACTGGTCAGTTCTGAAGAAGTTCACTGTAAATAAAATCAAATAAAGTGCTTAACTTTTTATCTGTATGGCAGTCATTAGTTTGACTTTTTTCTCATTTTTGTTCTGAAGTTTATTCTGGTTTTTGTGAATTTGGTGTTTTTCATTCTGCTTATAAACATTACCTACAAAAGGCAAGCTGCTGCCTATGCAAAACAGATGTATACCCTACATCTGGGAGAGAGAGAGAGAGAGACACACACACACACAGACGAAGAAACCAAACATATTGGAATAACACCAACCATACTTGGAAAAAAAGGTATGTCAAACAAGAAAGCATATAATGGAATGCAGTAGGGGGTATGTAATAGTGGGAATAAAAAGTTCAACAAATATGTCTCAACAAGACTTGCTGTACTGATATATTGCTGATCAGAACCTATGGCCATAGCAGCTGGGTCTGTCTGCAGTGACATAGATCACAGCTCAAGCTCCTGAGTCACCCCAGGAAAGGATGGATCACATATGACTACTACTGGAGTGTGTGTTGAACAATACTGACTGTGACACTGCTAGGCCAGCTACTCTGATGTCATAGATATCCATATGTTCATTGTGAATACAACTATGATATACATGTTTGTCACAGAAATGTGAGAGACCTATACAGGGTAGCATAGACAAATACTATTGCAGATATGTGTGTTGAACTGCATGTGATATACTGAGCTCATACCATTCAACTGTCCAGTGTCATGCACACTGACCATATGTGTGCCTCATATTTGTAGTCATTTACTCATAGAGTTGTGTTATGTTTGGCAAATCATTGGCAACCTGTGAAGACTGACATTACAACATCTCCTTCCCTTTCTTTTGGCTGTTCCCATTAGGGGTCGCCACAGTGGATCATCTGTCTCCATTTTCTACCGTCCTCTGCATCTTGCTCTGTCACACCAACCACCTGCATGTCTTCTATTACCACAGTCATACACCTTATCTGAGGCTTCCTCTTTTCATCTTACCTGGCAGCTTCATCCTTACCATCCCTTTCCCAATATACTCAGCATCCCTCCTCAGCACATGTCCAAACCAACATAATCCCGCTACTCACTGGCTTTGTCTCCAAACTGTCCAACTTGGGCAGACACTCTAACATATATATCCCTAGTCCTGCCCACCCTCGTCACACCCAGTGCAAATCTTAGCATCTTTAACTCTGCCATATCCAGCTCTGACTCCTGCCTTTTTGTCATTGCCACTGTCTCCAACCCATATAACAAAGCTGGTTTCACTACCATCTTGTAGACCTTCCCTCTCACTGTTAATGGTATTCGTCTGTCACAAATCACTCCTGACACTCTTCTCCACCCTCCCCATCCTGCCTGTACTGTCTTCTTCACCTCTCCCCACACTCGTCATTACTTTGAACTTTTGATCCCAAGTATTTAAACTTATCCACCTTTACAAACTCTACTCCCTACATCCTCACTATTCCTCTATCCTCCCTCCCATTCATACACATATATTCTGGCTTATTCCTCCTTAACATCATTGCTCCTCTCTCTAGAGCATATCTCCACATCTCCAGGGTCTCCTCAACCTGTTACCTACTCTCAGTAGAGATCACAATGTCATCTGCAAACATCACAGTCAACAGGGACTCCTGTTTGATCTTGTCTGTCAACCTGTCCATCACCACTGCAAAGAAAGGGCTCAGAGCTGACCCCTGATGTAATCCCACCTCCACGAGAAACCCACCTGTCACTCCCACCACAGAACTCACCGCTGTCACACTACCCTTGTACATATCCTGCAGCACTCTTACAGATTCCTCCACAACTCCTGACTTCTTCATGTAATACCACAACTTATATCTAGGCTACCTGTCATATGCTTTCTCTAAGTCCTCAAAGACACAACACAACTCCTTCCGACCTTCTCCATACTTCTACATCAACACTCTCAGAACAAACATAACATCTGTACTACTCTTTCCTGGAATGAAACCATACTGCTGATCACTAATCCTCAACTCCCTTCTTAACTTCTTAACCTAGCTTCCACTACTCTTTCCCATAACTTCATGCTGCGACTGATCAGTGTTATCCCTCTGTAGTTATTACAGCTCTTCATATCACTCTTATTCTTATAATCGGTACCTAAACACTTTTTCCGCACCCCTCATGCATCCTCTCAGTTTCCAAGATTACAGTAAACAATCTGGTTAAAAAGACCACTGCCATTTCTCCTAAATACCTCCATGCTTCCACAGGTATGTCATCTGGAGCAACAGTCTTTCCATTCTTAATCCTCTTCATAGCTATTCTTACTTTCTCCTTGCTAATCCATTGCACTTCCTGATTCACCATACCCACATCATCCAACCTACTCTATCTTTCTCTTCATTCAACAGCCCCTCAAAGTACTATTTGCATCTGCTCAACACACTCTCCTCACTTCTGAGTATGTTTCCCTCATTATCCTTTATCACCCTTATCAGCTGCACATCTTTCCTAGCTCGGTCCCCCTGTCTAGCCAATTGATACAGGTCCTATTCTCCATCCTTAGTGTCCAACCTTTCATACAACCGTTCATACGCCTCATCCTTAGTCTTTGCCACCTCTCTCTTTGCCATGAACCTCATCTCCTGATACTCCTGTCTACTTTCTTCATCTCTCTGACAATCCCACTTGTTCTTCGCCAACCTTTTTCTCTGTGTACTCCCCTGTACTTCCTCATTCCACTGCCAGGTCTTCTTGTCCTTCTTCCTCTGTCCAGATGTCACACTAAGCACATTTCTAGTCCTCTCCCTTACTAGCTGTGCTGTAGTTACCCAGATATTTGGTAACTCTTCACTGCCACCCACTACCTGTCTTAACTCTTCCCTGAACTCAACCTCACAATCACCCTTTTCAGTTTCCCCCATTTGATCCTGGGTGCTACCCTCACACTTCTCCTCCTCTTCTTGATCACCGTCATCCCACAGCCCAACATTACATGCTGCCTAACTACACTTTCCCCTGTCACCAATTTACAGTCTCCAATCTCCTTCCAACAGGCCCTCCTGCATAGGAGATAATCTGCCTGCATGCATCTTCTTCCACTCTTTTATGTCACCCTATGCTTCCCGTCTTGTTAAAATCTGTATTCACCACAGTCATGTCCATCCTTTTTGCAAACTCCACCACCAACTCACCTTTGGCAATCCTTTGCTTATCACTATACCTACCCATCGCTTCTGCATCCCCTCTGTTCCCTTCACCAACATGCCCATTGAAATCTGCTCCAGTCACCACTCCCTCACCTTTGGGTACAGTCATCGCCACTTCATCCAACTCACTCCAAGATTTTTCTGTCTCATCCATCGCAGATGCAACTAGCAGAGCCTGTGCACTAACAACAGTTGTCATTACACCATCAATTTCCAGCTTCATTAACATCACTCTGTCTGACACTCTTTTCACCTCCAAAAACACCCTTGCTATACTGTTCCTTCAGGATAACTCCTACACCATTTCTCCTCCCATCCACACCATGATAGAACTATTTGGTCCCAACTCTGATAAACCTAGCCTTATGCCCCTTCCCTCTGGTCTCTTGCATGCACGATATATCAACCTTCCTTCTGTCCATTATTTCAGCTAGCCCTGTCCCCATACCAGTTATACTGCCAACATTAAAAGTTCCTACCCTCACTAACACACACCTAGCCTTTCTCCTCTCTTTCTGCCATATGAGCATCGGACATCCTCCAGGGTATGTCTGTGAATGCAAAGGCTACTGTGCTATCAAATGACTTAAGTGTGTTACAGCAATATTAAGAAAGTGCCACTAATTTTGGCCCATCAGTCCCATGTATGTGTGGCATCCTCCAGATGTCCTGCTCTAACAGGTTGACAGGACTGACTGAGCAGCAGGAGTGTAACTACAGTGTGCCATACTGACATAGAACGGAAATGTATATCAGGTATTACCTGTGCACATGTATGCATGAGTAGGTGTACCTGGCTGCCTCTTAACAACAGACATGGGATGCAAAATGTCAGGTAAATAAGCTGTACATGTGTGTAATCACAGTTTCTGTGGATCCAACAGAGCTAGATTTCTACAGTTACTAGTTGTTGCATTGCCCTGACACAGACATGGGTACTAGAATAAGCATGATTATCAGGTTGAAATTTTAGAGGTGTTCAACTGTATTATGACCTTGTGTCCATGCCTACTACAAACAGCCATATGACTTCCAACATAGCTGTATGGACTCAGCAATACCTTACCTGTGAAACCTGTCTCCACCAAAGTAGAGTAATCCCTTTTGCTGGACAGCAGCAATACTCAAACCACATAATTGGTCACTATGTTGGCTGTAGAGGGCAGAGTAGGAGCAGGCACAAACTTGGCAGCGAGTCAGCCTTTGTCTGAATGAGCATATAAGATCACAGGGTGGATTACTGTAAGGGTAACTATAAGTACAAATTGGACACATCCACCAAGGGCAATCACAAGGCTGTCTTCACATATGTCTGCAATCTGAGAGGCAACAACCCAATCCACCCTGTAATGGTGGTCAATCACACCACATACACACACACCATAGCTATAGCCAACCTGCTGCAGACAGGTTTAGGGCAAACATCACTCCCCGGTCACCATCAGTGTAGGTGGATATGCACAGCACTCACACCCCTCCCCTCATCCTCAGGGAGCAGGTGCATACTGCCTAATCAAAGTCAGCAAAAGCAAGTCTCCATGGGACCTGATAACATTCCCCTCTGCATCCTACATGAACTTAGGCATATGCTTCCAGCTCCATTACACACTGTATGCAAGCAAAGTTTGAGGACCATTGACATCTCATCTGCAAGGAAAATGGCCACTGTCATCCTTGTACACAAATGTGAATGATGAATGGTGGTTTATGCAATGTACTGACCCTCATTGGGGGGACCATGACACATCAGGACTAGGAGTGCAATGCAGGTTCATACTGTGCTGATAGATGACAGGGGTATGATGTGGTTGTAAGTGGTGGATAATGATAGACAATATTGATGTGATAACTCTGTAAATAACTCTGGGGCACGTCTGAGGTCCTGTGATATATTTCCCTGTATAGAGGAGACTGCAGCTATTATGGAAGCAATAATATATCACCATGCGGTGCTGTTTGGCTGGAGCCGACAAAATCTGTGAGAGAGGACTGCCCTGCGGGATGATCTTGTCCACAGAGTGAATACCGTCGGCCACCATGGTCGCACATATGATCAGGTCAGGCATTGGGCAACTGACCTGATATGTCATGCCCAGCAAAGGGCTGCTGCCATGACCAGGGACCATATTGCTACTGGTGGGGGTCCAGCCACACAGGCCCCACTTATGGCAACAGAGAAGCTCCTTATCAACCTTGGGGCAGCCCCCACACAATGCCCAACACATGAAACACCAGTCGTGGAGGTGGGTGGCACCCAGGCAACAGGTGAGGAGCATCCAGGTAAGGCCACAGTGCACATCAGTTTCTTCATGTAGCAGTCATACTGTCTTCAATAGAGTATCTAGAGGCATATGTCAGTTCAAACTGCATTTGTGGGTGGGGTTTAGTAATGCACACAAGTGCACATCTATGATGAGGGACAGCAAATGTTGTACTATCATAGCTTGTACTGTACCTGTGCAGACATGTAGCACTCATCTTCTACCAATGTCAAATGTGAGTCTTCTGACAATACCTCTGCCCCACAACAACATAGGTACCTCTGGTCTGCATGTGGAACAGCAGCCTGAAGCCAGTGAGTATGGAATTTTCCTGTTGTGGCTCACCAGTACCCTAGGCATGTTAAGGTCATGCATGTGACCATCCACACAACTGTTCTCTCAGCTATTTTGCAATATCTGCATATTCACTTGTGGTGGGGTTAACTGCATTGCATCACAGTGGTCATCATATGGGCCTATTTGCAGGAGATGTCACATATCTGTAGCATACCTCACAACCTGTCATTGCAAGAAATCTGGACAAAGACTGACAAAATGGGGGGACGAGGGTCCAAAACTGGGGACATATATTATAAATTAGTGTTATACAGTGCATATAAATGGTGTACATACTCCTGTTAGAATGCCAGGTATTTGTGAAACACAAAAATGAGAGCACAATAACACATTTCTGTACCCTTCCAACCTGTCATGTGATCTATAACCTGTACAATTAAATTGCAAAACAAACAATTCTATTAGGGAACAATTATGACAGATAAAAAACTTACAAGAAGCTAGATGTATATGTGTGCACAGGCTGAAGCTAATACTGTGATATTATTACAGCATTACATCTTCTTGGGTACACACCTGCCATCAATTATAGAGACTCTTTGATTAACACCAAATAACGGTCAGCTGCCCTACGAGGATTATCCTAACTTTATTCAGTTGCCTGCTGCAGCAACAGCCATAGTTTGCATACAGCTTACGAAGCAGCAAAGGGATCTCATTTGTGAAAGGTATCAGTCCAGAGAAGGGTACACACACATTTCCACAGCATTGCATATATCAAGGAACACAGTGAAGACAGTTATTGAATGGTGGTGGAAATATGGGGCAACAGTGACATTGCAAAGAACTGGACATACCTCCAAATGTGTGGAAAAGACAAGACCAAAACTGGTCAGGAAGGCTGCCAGGAGACCTACAGCAACACTACAGGAGTTGGAGGAATCAATTTCAAGTACCGGTTGTGTACTACATGTAACAACAATCTCCCGTATTCTCCACATGTCTGGCCTATGGGGTAGATTTGGAATATGGAAGCCTTCTCACACACAGAACAACATCCAGGTCTGGCAAATTTCTCAGGAAACATACTTGTCCCCCAATAGCAGGTGGGGAAATGTGTTATGGTGTAATGAAACCAAGGTTGTACTTTTTGGCCACAATACCAAAAGGTTTGTTTGGCACAAGAACAACATTGTGCATCACCAAAAGAACACCATCCCCATGGTGAAGCATGGTGATGGCAGTGTCCTGCTTTGGGGTTGCTGTTCCTAAGCTGGAAGTGGGCCTTTAGCCAAGGTGGAGGGGATTAGGAACAGTTCAAAATACCAGTCCCTTTTGTTACAAAATCATCATGTGTCTACTAGAAAGCTGTGGATGGAGAGGACTTGCACCTTTCGACACATAACTGACCCATACCATACATCAAAATTCATAAAAGAATGTCTTCACCAGAATACAATCAATGTTTTGTAATGTCCCAGCCACAGTCCTCACATACATCCAATAGAGAATCTGTGGGGTGCCCTGAAGAGGTCTGTGCAGAAGTGATGCCCTCGCAATCTGATGGAGTCAGAGGGCTTCTGCAAGAGAGAGTGTACAAATATTGCTAAGTCGAGATGTGCCATGCTGATACATATCTTCCCAAGAGGACTGACTGGTGTTATGAAATCAAAAGGTGCTTTAACAAAGTATTAGTTTAAGGGTGTGCACAGTCATGCAGTCAGCCTATTGTATGTACTTCAACTTCTGCATATTAACCCTAATCAATGTGTTTGGTCTTCAGTTGGATTGTATAGGTTATAGGTCACATTAAAGGTGGGAAATGTTATCATGTGATGTCTGTGGTCTCATGTTATATATCAGACACACTTGGCATGTTAACAGGGGTGTCTACACTTACAATATCCACTGTAAGTTTAGAAGGTTGTTAGTGTAACCAGTTCTGTTGTAACATAGATGCACTGCAGGTTTTAAAGTGTGAGACTTAAAATATGTCATTAAATAGTGACACCAATCCTCATATCATCCCATTAATGTGTCAGACAAATACAGGATTTATGATGAACAGACCAGAAATATAAGCCACACGTGTAGACATTCAGCGACACTCTGCACGGTTGAGAAGTATGTTCTTTAGGAGTTGCCACTGTGCTATACAGGTGAACAGCAAGTAGGTGTACAAGGGTGCAGTGTGTGCTACTTGAAGGCTCATCACTTACTAACAATACTCACATATCATAGAGGTGTATATAACTTGTAACAGGAAGTGGAAAGGGCTGCACTGCATGATGTTAAGGGCCTGTCCAGGGTGTGTATGTAGTGGTCTGACTGTGTTGTGAATGTCACCAGTTGGTTATTGAGGTCTGTGTAATGCCTGTCTGCCACCTCACCAGTATGTGTGTGTGTGTGTGTGTGTCTGTGTGTGTGTGTGTGTGTGTGTGTGTGTGTGTGTGTGTGTGTGTGTGTGTGTGTGTGTGTGTGTGTGTGTGTGTGTGTGTGTGTGTGTGTGTGTGTGTGTGTGTGTGTGTGTGTGTGTGCATGTGTGTGCATGTGTAGCAGCAAATGGTATAGTGAAGGTATTAATTTACATATGTTGTCTTTCCCCCATGGGTGGTCATGGTGGTCGTGGTCCCTCCCACTCAGTATCTGATGTCATTGTCTCTGCAGACTCTGACAATAATGATGGTCATACTCAGGCACAGGTGGTGTTGTCAGGGGCTGAATCTGTGCCATCAGTTGGCATCCCACAGTCATCCAGAATGTCCCCGCACACAGTCACAGTGCCCACACATGCCCCATCCCTAGCAGTCACAGATGATGGACAGTTGGTATGTGGTGCCATGGAACATGCTAGTGTTGTGACTATGGCAGGTATGAGTGTAGACACTGTCCATAGCCAGAGTGCAGGTGAGGTCACACACAGGCTGATGGACAGGGGTGCTCACAGGAGGACTGTTGCTCATCAGGCTGCTGTCACAAGTGCCACAGCAGGTGTCACCAGATGTATGTTTTGAGCTGTCATGGATGCACAGGCATGTAGTGAATGCAACACCAGACACATACTCAGGGTGGTGGCTGCAACTCTTCCTGATTTACTTGGTGACATACATGACCTTGTTGAGGCCACATACCAAATACTGAGGTTATGAATAGACAGTGAGCTGAGACCTTGGCAATCCTCGACCATGGCATGTCTGTGCTAGAGTGTGTGGTGGGTAATAGGCATTGGCCATGTGGACTTAGGTCAGCACCAACATTAGCTGAGAGTCTACGGGGCCATGCACCTTCACACTCCCATAGTGGCAGTGACACCAGCACTACTGAAGGTAGGTTGTTGTCCACATCACAATGGAGCAGTCCATGGACATGCGGTCCTGGCTGGTCCCGTCAAGGACACAGATCCAGCAGACAGCAGTCATCATCATGTAGCAGTACTGCATCTGGTCTTGGACCTGGTGGTGCCAGTGAGAGCCCTGGCAGGACCAGTTCACATGTCTGTGGCCGGAGACGGGTTAACTGGACACCCTGGCATGTATGGTCCACAGCTGTCCAACATACCATGTGTAGGGCAGTCACATGGCATGACTGTGTGCATACACACATACACACACACACACACACACCTGTATCATAGGCAGGTCACCTCCAGACACACACAAAACCTCTGCACAGCCCATCTATAGGATACCCCTCCAAACACACACACATGGATGTCAACCATATGGCCCAGCCTAGGCCTCTGGCAAACCCACACTACACCCTGTACATATGTTAATACCTGTGCCACATCCCTGTCATCCATACAATCAATGCAGGGACAGGCTAATATGGGTCTGATGCACAGGGTGAATATAGTGCAGTGTAGCTATGTAATACTGTTTAAGGTGCTGTCTGCTTGCATTTGTTATAGGTACACATAAAAGTGTATGTACCTCATTAGCCATGATGCATTATTGCTGTTAGTACCACTGACTGAATGTAGTCTGACATGTTGTATTCTGTTTGTGTTCCAGGTGTCTGTGTGTCTGCAGGCTGCGGCCCTGCAGACATTACCAACATGGAGTTTGGCAGAGTAAAAATACACCAAACATTTCATACCCAAGGTACAGCTTTATATGTATGTTTGCCAGGTGTGTATGCATGCAACAGTGTGTGATGGACACTGTTGTCAGACATTGTGACCTAGAGTAAATACCCCTTGTCACAAACAGGTAGCATTCAGACAGATCACCTCAGTGTTGTGTAGTACCACAGGCTCATACATATGGAACAGGTTATTGGAGTACTGTCAGTGGGTCCTTCACTAGCTTAGCCATTAGGTTGACTGCAACAAATTCATGCATCAACACCTGCTGCCCCGGTCATTTCTTTCCCACACACTCAACCCTGATGCAGTTGGTGAGGGCATGCATGGTACTGTGTATGACAGGTTTGTGGTATGCATTTCTGAGATTAAAGGGTGGAACAGGGAGACAAAACAGTATATCATTTGCATACCACAGTAAGGACTGACAAAGGGGATGTGCATACAGTAACACAAATACAGTTGGCAATAGACAGATTCATAAACCTACATATCCACTTTAATGTACTACAGTGCTACATACACATGACATGCCATAGATAGATTATATGCATGGGATATAACCTACTACCCCTTACAATACATAATGTTGTGAATGCCTTCATGGATGGTGAGATTACCCACCAGAAATAGCAACTGAAGTCATCTATTGCTCCTACAAGCCTGGGCAAGTGATAGGGTAACATATGATGTATCAGCATGATGTTTCAGTCAGGTATGATATCTGATGCTTGCATGTGTGTGAGTACACTAACTGTGACCTATTTGGCAACAATATCACATACATGGCCATTGTTAGGGGACACAGACCACATATGAGTTGCAAACATCCAGATATTCCGTGGACATCAGTACAGTTGACTGTAATGGCCTGTACAACAGTTTAGCATGCTGCATGCGAGGCAGATGCCATTAACACGCTATATAAAGTAATGCCATCATGAGGTGGTAAACAGGCGTGGATGGTACACACATCCAAATGGTATAACCCACACAGGATATGATTCTCACCCAAACACACACACACACACACACACACACACACACACACACACACACACACACACACACACACACACACACACACACAGTTGCCAGTATTGAGATTAGAACCCCTACTTATCTAGTTATTTCTACTACAGTGTTTCACAGTTATCAGACATGCCACAGAGTCTATATGAGTTTATCTTGTCCCAAGGTACTTCTAAGGTGAATTACATCAGCAGGCCTTGTAAAGTAGGGTGATGAGAAGTGTACAGGGTGGTACACAGCTCAAAATGGTACAACCCACATACAATATGATTCATACACACACACACACACACACACACACACACACACACACACACACACACACACACACATACACACACTTGCCAGTATTGAGATTAGATCCCCTGCCTATCTAGTGATTTGTACTATGGCATTATATAGTTATCACATGTGCTACAGAGCTTAATGGGCTGGCAATTGGCCAAAGGTGCTGATAAGAGGAATGACATCAGCAAGACTGATAAAGTAGGGCACTGAGTGGGAAACTTATCAAAATACTTCTTACAAACATATAAACTTGCACACACACTTTTACACCCACACACACATTTGTCGAATTTGAGATGAGAACCCCTGCCTTTCTAGTGATTTGTACTATAGTGTTATGCAGTTATCACATGTACTACAGAGCTTACTGGGCTGACAACTGGCCAAAGGCGCTGATAAGGGGAATTATATCATCAGGGCACTGAGTGGGAAACTTATCAAAATACTTCTTCTTACAAGCAGGCACACACACACACACACACACACACACACACACACACACACACACACACACACACACACACACACACACATTTGCCAGATCTGAGATTAAAACCCCAACCTATCTAGGGATTTGTACTATAGTGTTAGGCAGTTATCGCACATGCTACAGAGCTTACTGGGTTGACAACTGGCCAAAGGTGCTGATAAGGTGAATGACAGCAGGACTGATTAAGTAGGGAACTGGGGTGAAAATGTATCAAAATACTTCTTACAAACATGCACACTTACATATACACTTATTTGCTGGATCTAAGATTAGAACCCCTGCCTATATAGTGATTTGTACTATAGTGTTGTGCAGTTGTTGCACACTGCTACAAAACTTACAAGCTGACAACAGGCCAAAGGTGCTGATAAGGGGAATAACATCAGCTGGACTGATAAAGTGGGGCACTGGGAAATGTTGTGGGTGGGAATGGCAAACACACACACTTGCCAGTATTGAGATTAGAAACCCTACATATCTAGTTATTTGTACTATAGTGCTACACAGTTATCACATGCACTACAGAGCTTATATGAGTGATAGGTGTCCAATGGAACTTCTAAGGTGAATGACAGCAGCAGATCTTGTGAAGTCAGGCAATGTGAAGTGTATTGAGTGTGAACAGTCTCCTAATACTTAGACCTGTGGACACACACACACACACACACACACACACACACACACACACACACACACACACACACACACACACACACGTGATGTTATATTATAAACCCATCCTCAGTACTATTACACAATGGGGCTCACCTTTTATGCTGGCATGTGCAACTGTTTACAGCTGGTATGTCACTGTCCACAGCACTGTATGCCATTCAGGGTATCCTTGTATGTGACTCACTCTGTCTGTGTCCCCCTGTGTCTCTATCTTTATCACTGTCTGTCTCTCACTTCCCCACATCTATGTGTGTGTATGCTTGACATATGTTATCTGTTGCCCATATATGTGTGTGTGCATGTGTGTGTGTGTGTGTGTGTGTGTGTGTGTGTGTGTGTGTGTGTGTGTGTGTGTGTGTGTGTGTGTGTGTGTGTGTGTGTGTGTGTGTGTGTGTGTGTGTGTGTGTGTGTGTGTGTGTGTGTGTGTGTGTGTGTGTGTGTGTGTGTGTGTGTGTGTGTGTATCTCACACAACAGATGCAGATATATCACATATGGGTCACCTACAGCTAGCTGAGGGCAATCCTGTCTAATGTGTATGTGGGGACAGTTAAGGTGTACATAGCTGTCTGTATGCACAGACGTATATATACACAATACAGTCATATATTCCAGTGTGAGTTCCAACATGTCCTGTGATTCTCTAAGTGCAGGGGCATACCCAGTGTGACCTTCTGTAGTTAGAGTGTGACTCCATTCCAGAGATAGATGTAGTCCAGTCCAGGGTTTTGTGTGCTACAGCCATACCTCTCGGGAGTACACAAGACTTTCTTCAGGGTACTGGGTTTGTTTAGCAGACATTTTCTGACATATCTGTAGTCTGACACTGCAATGTATTGTGTCATTACATAGTGCCAGACATCCTCAGATCATCACAGTGCTTTACCAGAGGAATACTAGTTGTATGATGCACAGACAAATATTATGAGGGCAGCTATGTACATTCTTCCCCAACAAGTCCATTTGTGAGGTGTGGCTACAGCCAGTTGAGTGATGATGTGCTATGTAAACAGTCCAGCAACCTGGTGATATACTGACTGGGAATCTCCTGCTTGTGTGATATCTTTCTACCCCGAGATGTCATATCCTTGTGTGGGCATACCTCTCACCTGTACATTTTTTGGCAGGTTGTCCAGGCGTTTGGCTAGAGGTTTCATCCTGCCTATGTAAACCTGTGTTTTTATGGCAAGTTAGTTAACTATAATTGAAGAGTGATGGTAGAAAATAATGACAGATATTACTGTTTCAGACTACATAACCTTCAGACAATTCCCGCTACTGCAAACTCCTCACCCTACCAACTTTCTCAGTATGTAAGGGTGACATTTACAACACATGCCTATCATTGTGCCTTTGTTCCACTTTTATTTCTGCCCTTGTCCATACATCCTGCTGTCGGAGGTTTGAAGTTATGGGTGTGGGTACACAGTGCATTCTACTGTGCAGGCATGTCCATTGTATGTAAAAGCAAACATAAGAAAAAAGGATTATTGAGAATAATCACTGGCAAAAGTACCAAAAAGCACTTATATTCACAAAAGCCTTTGCACCTCAGCTGCACATCCTTTAAGATGTCCATTATGTGTATAGTATATTCCACATAGCACTGTGACTTCCAGGTATGTCAGTGGTAGAGCAGTGGGTGTCACTGACATGCATAACAGTTGGCACTGCAGTTATCTGCACATGGCCCTATCAAAGATAGCACTGTACCTAGGGCACTACAAGACGACTGCCAGGAGAACATGCTGGCCAGATCCTGACAGAATTAACCACTCATACACATAGCTCATTAACCACTGCATATTGTGACAGGCAACATGTTTTCATGTGTATTGGTATAGCCCTGCCAATGTGTGCTATGCTGTTATTTCCCTGCAGACATACATGTTACTGCATTTATGTGGGTATATGGGGGGCACACCTATCAACTGTACACATTTGCACAGACTGTGCTGATATTTGATTTACATTTTGGTTCCATTTACCATACTATTGTGCCCTGTCTTTGGGACTAGAGGCATATCAGTAAAGAGCACAGGTCAAATTGTAATGGCATACATTTGAGTTTCAGACTTCTTACCTTTCATAGCCTTACTGCAACTGCGAGTCCTGCAGTGCTATCACTGTGTGAGTCTGTAGTGGGGGTAATTCAACATTTCTGCCATTTGTGTACCTTTACCAGACATTTCTCTCCCGTTTTCTACAGCTAACTTGCTGTGTGGGTGTGAGGGGTGGGTATGGGACCTCCACACTGACATTCATGCCTGTGACCTATGACCACCTCAGTTAGTTATCCCCACACATATACTGCAGTGAGCTTTGCCACCTTTGGTACTACTGCATAGTGTGTGGAGGCCAGTTTTGGCCAGACATTTCCTGGTGTCCCACATAGCTGTCAGTTGTGTGCTGCTATCCCAGTGGGCCACCCCAGTCCTTTGCATGCATGCAGCATTACTATAGATATTTTATTTTTTTTATTTTTATTTATTTTACATTTGTTGACCGGGCTAGTCTAGCTGGATATATGTCCATTTTCAGTAGAGGCCCGGGGAGATAAGCTCCACTTATAAAACTTTAGTGATGTTAAGTAAAAAGTATTAAGAACTACATTCAAATACAGTAACATAATAATAGGCTAAAAAAAACATTTTTGAAGAAGAAGAAATTACTCAAGTGGTACAAAAAAAATAATGGAGTGAACAAGTAATGTAGAACATGACAAGAGGTATGCAATAAACATGTACATAGAGAGGGATAATGGAAAATAGATGAAAAGAAAGTGAACTTAGTCAGGGGTGAAGTAAGTCAGATGAACAAGAAGTAATGTTAGTCAGGATTGGTACAGGGGCACAGCCATTGTGTTTTGAGGTAAAGCTTGAGTTTCTTTTTAAAGAGAGACTTTGAGGGAATAGATGAGAGTTCAGAGGGAAGCAGGTTCCAATATTTTCCAACAGTGTTTGAGACAAGAGAGTCTCCGGCCTTGTTGTTTGACTTGACAGTGTCTATAAGAAGTTTGTGTGCAGATCGCAGGGACTTTAGGTTGTGGTATGGGTGAATCAGGCTGGATAGTATAGGGGTTTTGTAAGGTTGATAAAGAATTTGATGGGCTATGCTAAGCTGGTTAGTTTTTAGTTGCTGTTGATATTCCAGCCAGCCTAGTTGTTTTAGATTATTACAGTGGTGGGTTCTATAAGGGTTTCCTGTGGCAAATCTGGCTATGTTGTGGTAGGAGTTTTCTAGTTTTGACAGATTACTTTTTGATAATTTGGTAAAAATGGGGGAGGCATAGAGAAGGGGTGAGATGAGGTGGGAGTGGGCTATAGTTGTTCTAGATTCTGGAGTGAGGAAAGGTTTGGTTCTGTAAAGAGAGCCTATTTTTTTGTTAATGCTTTTTAGTGTGTTGTTAATATGGGCATTGAAGTTAAGGTTGTTGTCAATGGTAATGCCTAGTAGTTTGGTAGCTAGCCAAACATACTAACCCATTCATTTATTGTTAAGAAGACTGACTTACCTTGTTTCTTTGGCTTTTGTGAGGACGGTGCTTGAGGGCCGCCTATGTTGCATGCACAAAGTACACTGCCTATACATGGTAAGTTACAGGTAATGTGATGTGTGTGTCATCCATTTTACTGTGTGTGTGAGTCAGAGAGAGGTGTCCGTCCCTGGGGTCTCTACAGTGTCAGTGTGTGTGTGCTACAAGTTGCCTCTTTGCCAAGGCCTGAGAATACTGGCCATGCCTCCATCTGTCTAAAGGAGCAGGCTCAGGTGCCTGCTCCTCTGAGTCCCTCTGTGCCTATGGGGACCTTGGCAATGGTGGTGGGCTGTGTGGCCCTTCCCCTGATGTTCCTGCCGCAGCTGTTTCCACAGGATCATATTGTGTAGCATGGCACATACTATGAACATGTATGCACATGTGGCTGGAGAGTACTGGAAGGCTCCACCAGATATGTCAAGGCAGCAGAACCGTGACGTGAACATCCCAAACACATGCTGTATAATTATCCTGGTTTGTGAGTGTGCTTCATTATGGCATTCTTGTGTGGGTGTGTTTTGCATTTCTAATAAACCAAAAAGAAAGCACTATTGTTGCGAGTCCCCAAACCACAGTTTATTAACACAGAAATCCACAGAAATTAAGCACTTTCGTCAATCCAGTTGACTTCATCAGAATAAACTTAAAAGACAAATGTGAAGTATTTATATAATGTGAACTTGTCTATGATTGGTTAATCATACCCCAATAAATGAACATTTTGTTAAAAACAATTAGTATACAAAATATTCACCATTAAGAATAGACTTGCAAAAAATTATTTTCAAAACTCAATCACATTTCTCTAGTAACAAATATACCACCATATAAAAACATTCTAAAAAGCAATTTAAAAAAAAATTACAATAAGCATAACTATTCCAATAAACATTTAAATATGCTCTGCCTTTTCTTTGAGTATTGGTAACAGACTTAAATGATTATTTAAGCCAGGGGAAAAATTTGCCGCTAACCTCAGTTGCCATAAAAGTTCTTTTCTATTTAAAGTACTCTGCCAATCACCCTCCCCCCCAGCGTCTATGTTTATCAAGTCTAGTATAGCAAATTTAAAACCTGTAAAACCATCACATTGGGTACTGTGTTTATACAAAGCATTAGTTTCCCTTTTGTTTCTTATATCATACAAATCCTCTTATATCCTGGTTTTAAACAACCTCTCAGTCTTCCCAATGTAATAAGAAGTACAGGTGTTACATCTGGCAATGTATACCAGCTTACTGGATAAACAGTTACCTCTTTTTAAATAAATTATACTTCTGTTTTTATTATCCAAATAAATTAGGTGGTCTTGCAAAATATAAGAACAATAACCACACCTACAACATGGGCTGCAACCATTTGTTTTTCTTTATTACTTAGAATTTGGTGTTTATTTTCTAAAATCCTGTTAAGATTAGGGACAATTTTGGTAGTAAATACAGGTTTTTCCCCTAACACTTGAAAAGTATCATTATCTATCTTGAATATACTCCAGTTTTTATGTTTAAACCTCTACCCAATAGAGGGATGTATTTACTACCCCAACCTTTTAAAACTTCATTTAGTGTAGTATTAATGAAGTCAACAGGGTATCCTCTCTCAAGAAACATGTCCCTTAGAAAGTCAAATTCCCTAAGGACATCTTCCCTCAGTGAAGTCATTCTGGCTACCCTGATTGCTTGTCCTTTTATAATGCTTTTCTTTTGTGACATCGGATGGTGCTTTCAAAATGTAAATAATTGTTACAAAAGGTTTTTTTACGATGTATTTTAGATATAAATTTTTCTTTGTCCTTAATAATTTTTGTATCCAGATAACAAATCTCTTGTTGATGAAAACTAAGGTAAACTGTAAAACAATAGTGGTGTGATTAAGATATTGAATGAATAAAGGGATGTCCTTAGAAGGTCCCTTCCACAAAATAAAAATATCGTCCAAAAATCTACAATAAAAAGTAATGTTACTGTAGAAGTGGCTTTTAAACACATGCTCTTTTTCCCAACCTAACAGTACCAGGTTGGCATACATTGGAGTACACGCTGCCCCCATTGCCACACCTCTGACCTGTTGAAAATATTCACCCTCAAAATATATATAATTGTTTTCCAAAATGAGTCCCATTAATTCACATATTAAACTAATTTCATCAGGATGTAGGTTGGATGAACTAAAAAGTGTTTCCTCAAAATAAGTTAAACCCTCCTGTTTGGGAATACAGGAAAACAAATCTATTACATCAATTGTAAGGAAAAATCCTTCAGCATACCAAAGTTCACTTTTAAGTTGTCCTAGAAAATTCCAAGAATCCTTTACCAAGTGTAGACAATGTTCAACTACATGTTTAATCTTTTTGTCTACATAAACAGATTATGAATTTTTGAACCAGCAGCCAAGGATTAATAAGGATTTTCCCCTTCCAAGATGCTCCAAAAGAATAGCAAGTCACAAGCAAGCGATCTACCCCACCTACAGCAAGGTGGTACAACAACACAGGGGCTCCCCCAGGTGGTAATAGATTCTAGCTTAGATTTGCATTTAAATAATATACAACACACTCTGAATGGTTTTCACATTTATAATTACACAGATAGGGAAATTTTGTCAGAACATTTTTCCCTTTTTTCTAAGGGTGTCAAGTTTGTACCAACAAAAATTCATGACATAGCTGACACTCTGGTTGACTTGCAACTTTATTTAAGAAAATTAAATTTAAACTTAATGTACTTAAAAAAATGAAAAAGGAAACGATGTTTATTCAACAGAAAGTCTGAAAAAAAGCAGTATATACAATCTCCCATTACACCCTCTTATCAGTACATTTGAAAAGGTTAACAAAGATGACATTTATAAAGTTTGGGGTAATCAAAGAAGAATATTTTTTAACCTCAGTACTGATGAGAGGAAATTACTACAAGATTTAAGGGATGATAGGAGCATACGAGTTATGGTACCTGACAAAGGGGGTGGTATTGTCCTATACAACAGTGACGATTATACCAATGTTATGCAGGCCATATTATGTAATGGCATAAATTATTCAACATGCTCTAGGAATGAGATACATATTGCTTATCAGAGGTTAGACAGTTTTTTATATGAGTATGTTTTAGACCAGAGGATTTCCAAGTCAGATTATGACTTTCTTTTGAATATGCACCCCAAAATTCCAGTTATCTTCGGTATACCAAAAGTACATAAAAACTTAGAAAATCCACCTCTCAGGCCAATTGTGGTGGCTGCTGGTTCAAACATTCATAATCTATCTGTTTATGTAGGCAAAAAGATTAAACATGTAGTTGAACATTGTCCACACTTGGTAAAGGATTCTTGGAATTTTCTAGAACAACTTAAAAGTGAACTTTGGTATGCTGAAGGATTTCTCCTTACAACTGATGTAGTAGATTTGTTTTCCTGTATTCCCAAACAGGAGGGTTTAACTTATTTTGAGGAAACACTTTTTAGTTCCTCCAACCTACATCCTGATGAAATTAGTTTAATATGTGAATTAATGGGACTCATTTTGGAAAACAATTATATATATTTTGAGGGTGAATATTTTCAACAGGTCAGAGGTGTGGCAATGGGGGCAGCGTGTGCTCCAACGTATGCCAACCTGGTACTGTTAGGTTGGGAAAAAGAGCATGTGTTTAAAAGCCACTTCTACAGTAACATTACTTTTTATTGTAGATTTTTGGATGATAATTTTATTTTCTGGAAGGGACCCTCTGAGGACATCCCTTTATTCATTCAATATCTTAATCACACCACTACTTTTTTACAGTTTACCTTTAATTTTCATCAACAAGAGATCTGTTATCTGGATACAAAAATTATTAAGGACAAAGAAAAATTTATATCTAAAATACATCGTAAAAAAAACTTTTGTAACAATTATTTACATTTTGAAAGCACCATCCGATGTCACAAAAGAAAAGCATTATAAAAGGACAAGCAATCAGGGTAGCCAGAATGACTTCACTGAGGGAAGATGTCCTTAGGGAATTTGACTTTCTAAGGGACATGAGAGAGGCTACCCTGTTGACTTCATTAATACTACACTAAATGAAGTTTTAAAAGGTTGGGGTAGTAAATACATCCCTCTATTGGGTAGGGGTTTAAACATAAAAACTGGAGTATATTCAAGATAGATAATGATACTTTTCAAGTGTTAGGGGAAAAACCTGTATTTACTACCAAAATTGTCCCTAATCTTAACAGGATTTTAGAAAATAAACACCAAATTCTAAGTAATAAAGAAAAACAAATGGTTGCAGCCCCTGTGGTAGGTGTGGTTATTGTTCTTATATTTTGCAAGACCACCTAATTTATTTGGATAATAAAAACAGAAGTATAATTTATTTAAAAAGAGGTAACTGTTTATCCAGTAAGCTGGTATACATTGCCAGATGTAACACCTGTACTTCTTATTACATTGGGAAGACTGAGAGGTTGTTTAAAACCAGGATATAAGAGGATTTGTATGATATAAGAAACAAAAGGGAAACTAATGCTTTGTATAAACACAGTACCCAATGTGATGGTTTTACAGGTTTTAAATTTGCTATACTAGACTTGATAAACATAGACGCTGGGGGGGGGGGGGGGTGATTGGCAGAATGCTTTAAATAAAAAAGAATTTTTATGGCAACTGAGGCTAGCAGCAAATTTTCCCCCTGGTTTGAATGATCATTTAAGTCTGTTACCGATACTCAAAGAAAAGGCAGAGCATATTTAAATGTTTATTGGAATAGTTATGCTTATTGTAAGCATTTTTTAAATTGCTTTTTAGAATGTTTTTATATGGTGGTATATTTGTTACTGGAGAAATGTGATTGACATTTGAAAAAAAAATTTTTGCAAGTCTATTCTTAATGGTGAATGTTTTGTATACTAATTGTTTTTAACAAAATGTTCATTTATTGGGGTATGATTAACCAATCATAGACAAGTTCACATTATATAAATACTTCACATTTGTCTTTTAAGTTTATTCTGATGAAGTCAACTGGATTGATGAAAGCGCTTAATTTTTGTGGATTTCTGTGTTAATAAACTGTGATTTGGGGACTCGCAACAATAGTGCTTTCTTTTTGGTTTATTTGTGATTTCTTTGAGTACTATTGCACCACCTCTTTATTGATGTTATGCATTTCTGATGAGTGCCATCATCCACGGCTCCAGTGCTTAGCCAGCATCCCCCACCAGATGGCCATACGAGATTCCCACACTGGCAAATGCCTGGTAAAGCTGTGACAAATGCCAGATGTGGGAGTCATGATAGCTTCCAGGGTTGCCAGCACTCACATTTATGATAATGCCCTGGGCATTGCATATGACCTGGCAGTTGATGGAGAGGAATCTCTTGCAATTTATGTAGACTCTACCTTGTTCACCGGGTGGTGCTTTGATGTGGATGTGCATGCGGTCTATCGCACCCAGTGCCTCCAGGTATTCTGCTACGTGGTGGAAGAGACGCATATTCCTGGTCCTCTCCTCATGGGTGTTGGGGAAGTAAATGTGCTCACCAGCATGTGGAAGCATGGCATCCAGGAAATGGTGGAGTACCCTGGATGCAGATGCCTGTGAGACCCCCATGATGTCCCCAGTAGGTCTTTGGAAAGTATCTGTAGCTAGAATTCTTAAGGCTGAGCATACCTTGGTATCCACTGGGATGGGTTCCCCTCTGTTGGCTCTAGGTCTGAGTTGAGGCCAGCACAGCTCAGTGATTTGCCGAAGTATGTCTCTGTTCACCCTGTAGCACTCTACTATCTCCAGATCATGTAGGCCCTGGTAAGTTACCCTGGGTCTGAACACTCTTCCCTCCTCCTCGGTCTGTGGTGGGTGTCAGCATTATCCTCTTCTCCGCCCTCAGCCTCTAGCCCATACTGATGGATAAAAGCAATGGCAGCCCCTAACATTTTTCCAGTTAAAATTCCCCCACATGTGTACACCAATGGTGCAGAGTTTGTGGGGAAAAAAACAGGTTGTAAGGTGTTTTCATAGTTTATACTGCTGTGCTGCAGATGCTGCCTGTATGATTGGCTGACAATGATGCATTCCATCTGCTAGCTATGTAATTTGTTCTTGATTGCTTTTATTCTACTATTTTTCTTTTTTCCCTTCCCATTTCCTCCCCTTTTAAGCCCCGAGGCGCACCACTCATACCTGGTGCCCAAATGTAAATAGTCCTGCTATTTTCATTTTTTTTGTTTGTTTGTTTTAGACCTGGTGTACACCACTCATACATGTTTAGCTAATGTAAACATGAAGAAATGGCCCTCCCTGGATGAGAACACGCTCTTCATTTCATGGAATAAGTCAATACAGCCTCAGATACACCTCCTTGCTTAGCTGTGTGCCATAGGGCTCCAATGTGTTTACACCATGCATGAAACACCCACTTTTCATGTATGTTGCTCCTCCTACTTACACCTACATGGTTAGGTACAGCTGGACACTTAGAAGATTTTTGTGATTCAGTAAATTTCCCTTCATTTACATACCCCACTGCCTTAGTCCATAGTTACTACACTACCCCAGAGCCTTTCCCCTTGACAACCATTGTTCCTTCCTATTGTTTTGATACTGCATGCCATAGACTATAATGACAAAATGCAGATTTTTTTTAAAATTGAGTTTTCACATTGTTTTCTTTTTATTTTTGGCACAATCCCATTTGCACTCTGCTGCCCTATGCTTAAACGGTTGAGATCAGCCAAAAAATAACTTTTATTTTTATAAAAAATGAAACTCTTTTCCATGTTAATGGCCATATTTTTGGCCATTGGCATGCCTAAAGATTATAATACATGCTTTTTTTTTGAGCTGCCATGGCTCCATTCTCATTTTTGCAGAAATGTAATCGGCTAGTAGCCAAATACATTTCTCCAACTAACACTATTCTTGCATGGATGCCTGCCTGTTTGCTGAATCACTAATTCACCTCATTTGCATGTTTTTGACCAGCAAATGAGGTAATTAGCATTATGCAGTGGTGTCCATGCAGGAATAGTGTAGGCAGGCTCATGCACGTCAAAACAGTAATTTACTGGATCGCTCGACGGCTATATTCCGTGGAGGAGCAGCTGCACTGTTCCTGCATGGAGAAATTACTTTATTGAATCCCGGGGACTGTTCTTCATAATTTAACTAAAGATTAGTGGCAAGCTTTGAAAGACTTATGTAATAATTATGAATTATAGGTTCATAGGTTCATACTAGGCTATCTGCCCTAGGGCATTTATAAGCCTAGCCAAAGTGTGTTTGGCTTTCGCCACCCATTTTAAATTAATTTTGCTATGCCCTTTTTCAAGGTTAGTATACTGTGCCTCTGTCTAACAGTGACACAGAAGTGATATCCAGGGTAAACCTACGATCTCCCATCCACTCATTAAGATTCCTCTTGAAGAGAGTCAATGAGGGACTCTGCCTAACCTGGACTGGGATTTTATTCCAGAGTGAAGGAAGCCTCTGGGTTATGAATCTCTCCCTCCAGCATGTCCTATTTATTTCAGTGCTGAGGTTCAAGTCTCTCGAGCGCGTAGCTCGATGGGATTTGGATTTTCTGAGGTACAGCATGTCCATTAATTCCGGGTTGGACATGGCTTTATACGTCAGGCACAGATCGCCTCTGAGCAGGTGGTATGCCACTGAGAAAAGCTGGAGTTTCTTTAACCAGGCAGCATATGGCATCTGTCTGAGCCCTTTTATCCGCTTGGTGAGGTACATTTGGGGTCTTTCCAGTTGCTGCAGGTGTCTGGTAAGGTACATCCCAAAAGGGGCATTGTACTCAATTCTGGGCCTGATGAGGGATGAGTAAAGAGGCATGATGACCTCCCCTGATCTAGATGTGAATCCCTTCATGATTAGGTGGGCTATATAAAATGTTTTTCTAACCACTTTGGCCACGTGGTTGTCAAATGAGAGACTGCTATGAACTTGGGTCCCCAGGTCCCTAATTACTTCTTCTGTACTTAATGGATTACCACCTATGTGGTAATTTGTGGGCACTTTGTTTTTGCCAAAGGGGATGACTATACACTTTTTGGCGTTTAGTTTGAGGCCATGGCTCTGGCACCAGTTGTCTGTTTCTATGAGGCCCTTTTGGAGGATGCTTGTGTCGGCTGGAGAGTCGATTATGGCACCTAGTTTGCAGTCATCTGCGAACTTGGTCCTTCTGTGTTGGCCTGTACCATCGAGAAATATATACCGAACAAGAGAGGTCCCAGGACTGAGCCTTGTGGGATGCCACTTGTAACTGGTTTGGAGTCTGACATGGCTCCAGCAATTCTAACCATGTGGGTTCTGTCCTTGATTCAGTTTGCAACCCATCTAGTGACATAGGGGTTTATATTTAAGCTGGTGAGCTTATCTATAATGCCCGAGTGGGGTATTGTATCGAAGGCTTTTGCGAGGTCCAGGTAGGCTGTGTGGACCACCTTCCCCTCGTCAATGGCCTTGGTGACTGTTTCAAAGAAATCGACCAGGTTTAAGAGGCAGGATCTCCCTTAATAGAGCCGAACTGGGTAGGATCCAGTGTCTGCAGGTCCCCAATATCTTTATTTATGAGGTCCATGATGATCCTTTCCATAGCTTTGCAGAGCAAGCTAGTCAGGCTTATGGGACGATAGTTTCCAGGATCCATTGAGGCACCACCTTTGTGGAGAGGGACCACTGTTGCTGTACACCACTCTTTGGGTACATATCCTGTAGTAAGGCTGAGATTGAACAGTAGTTTTATGTTTGGGTTTAGCTCTTCTTGGAGTTCATGTAGGACACAGACCGGGACACCGTTTGGTCCCATTGATGCTGTGTTTTTTGCTTTGGAGAGGGCGGCTCTTACCTGAGCATCTGAGATGTCAGGGGGGCAGCACTCTGCTGGGATAGATATTTGTCCTTTTGGTGGGGGGGGGGGAGAAGTTTGCGCTGAACCTGTCATCTAGGATGTTGGGAATGTCTGTGGGTTCGATGTATTTTTTGTCATTTTGGACTAATTCTGAGCATATCTGGGAATTCCCACCCAGGTACCTAACATAACTAAAGAAAGCCTTGTGATTATGCTTAGTGTCCTGTGCAATTTTTCTCTCGAAGCTGGCCTTAGACGATTTTATGAGTGCCCGTAGTTTTTTGCTAATACTGATCAGAGGTGCCTTCCCTTTTTGGGATTTTGCTCTATCATGTCGTAGCTTCCTCCTTCTATTGTATAGTTTGTTTATGGCTGGAGTCCACCAGACAGGACGTCTGCCTTTGGAGGATTGGGTCTTAGTTTTATTTGGGATTGCATGATCCATGCATTCCTGAAGGTGTTCATATAATGCGTTTATAAAGGATTCTGCGGTCTGGGCCATATTTTCCACAGGCTCGGGGGCTTTGAAGGATTCCACCTCGGTTTTGAGGAGTGTGAAATTTGCTTTAGAGAAGTTTTTCACTGTGGTTTTCTGGGCAGGGGGTGGGGTCACGATGTGAATATCCAGTGAGATTAGTTTATGGTCTGATCTTACCAGTGAGGGATACACTTCTGGTCTGGAGCATAGAGTCCCCATGTTGGTGATGATCAGGTCCAGTATGTTTTCCCCTCTTGTGGGAGTGGTAAAAAGTTGTTCCATAGCATTTGAGTTTATAAATTCTAGGAACCTTTGGGCTAGGGTTTTGGAGCTAGAGTAATGCTCCCAGTCTATGTTTCGGTAGTTGAAGTCTCCCAATATAATGGTGTTTGGAGAGACCTTCATATTTTCCAGTGTTCTCAGGAAAGCCGAGTGGGGTTCCTGGGTTTGGGAGGGTGGTCTGTAGCAGGCTATAAACTGGAAGGCAGTTTTACCCACTGCTAGTTGCACATGGATAGTCTCTGATGATTCATGCTGTGCCACCAACCTGGAGGTGTTGGTATCTTTGACAAATATTGATACTCCCCCTCCTTTTGTGGTTCGGTCCAAGTATTGGGGCTGAAAAGCATGGTATGAGGTATAACCTGGTAGTGCTGGGGTGCTCTCGGGAGCCTTGAACCAGGTTTCTGTTACTGCACAGATATCAATGTTCTCCATGCTAAGGAGAGTTTCAAGTGCGTGCATCTTGAGGTTTAGACTTCTGGTGTTGAGTAGCATTACTCTTAGTTTCTTATCCCTTGTGATACCTATGGAGGTGGGTTTGTCTTTTGAGCCCTGCCTAAAAAAGGCAATTAGTATGTAAACCTTCAGACAAAGAAATAGGATACTAATTATGCATTATAAACAATCTTGAGATGTTTTACAAACATTTAAATGACAAGCAGGTATATGAAGATTCTAGTATTGAATAGTATAATGATGCTTTGACACGTTTTCAAAAGTTGTTAAATAAGGGGCAGAGATTAGGGTAGCTTACTAAAGATGATGTAGAAAAAAAATTTGGCATGTCTGTCTGTTATTCAGCAAGTTTTCATATAGGACGTATGCATCAGTTTTAGAGCATCTTTTCAGGCTTACTTTTGCATTTTTTACGTCAAACAAGTAAGACACTGTATTTATAATCTAAAAGAGAATATTATTTAATGAAGTACTGTGCATTTGTTATTGGAGACATGGTTAATCTGAATTGATATGAGCACAGAAAGGAAAAGAGACACGTAAGGTAATTTGAAAGTCAGGTTAGTCTTTTTAATGGTGCTCCTGCTGTGGTTCAAAAGGTCATACTAATTCTTTAGAGAAATAAAATTTGTTATACAAGAAACACTTTTCAGAAATGAGATGTTTGAGCTAATAATGAGAGTGTATCAACTGATAATGGAGGATGAGTTTAATAAGGGATTTGGGAAGGGTGAAAGGTGGCAGTGCAGATGCAATGCAGAGTTCTGCTCCTAGGGCACAACATCTCTAGTGTGATGTGTCAGACAGAGCAGTAAAAAGATCTGAGAGTACTGATTACACCTGATTTGACCATCAGGAAATTAGAGAGATAGCATTAACAGTTGCAAACAAAATGGGGGTGTACCCTAATAGGGCTAGATTCAAGAAGCAAATAGGTAAGGTCACTGGTTAGTACATACCTTGAGTATTGCATGAATTTCATGAGGCCATATAAAGAAAGACAATCAGACTGTTGGAAAGAATGTAGAGGAAAGCTGTCAGAAAGATCTGTGGGATGCAGAGAAGGGTTAGGACTAGAGTCTGGAGCAGATAGAGCTCTTCTCACGATTAGAAACAAGGCATATGTTATTGGTATGCAAAAGGATGTCAGGAATATATGAAAGGGCCATTCAGATCAAAGATGACAGAGAAGGAAAGAGGGGCACAGGCAACAGATTGAAGGGACAAGGTACTTCCTGGATCTCTGAAAGTACTTTTTCACAGAGAGTTGTAAAGCCACAGAATAAGACAGAGAGAAAGGGTGGCAAGGAGGCAATGCACAAAGACATTTAAAAGGCATGAGACAAGGAGAAAACTGATTTAGAAGGAATGTAGGGATGGAGAGGGCAGAATGTTAACTGTACTTAAAAGGCCCTCACCTTTTTACTTGGCTTTAACAAAACCGAGTTATACAAAAGATACATAGATAGCATCTTCTTTTTATGGCAGAGCACCCCTGGGGAGCTCCAAGTTTTCATTCAAGACCTCGGCCACAGCACCCAGTTCCTGAAGTTTACCACATCCCACACAGGAGCCCAGGCAACATTACTAGACATGAATATAGTCCTTGGCAAAGCAACACAGACCTTCCGGTCCACTATACACCACAAACAAACTTTCAGGAATGATTTCCTGGACTGCACCAGCCAGTATCCCCGGTTCATGAAGGCCAATGTCATCAAAGAACAATTAGTAAAGTTCTCATGCATTGTCAGCGATGATGCTGACTTCCGGAAGGAATGCCAGTCTCTCTAGCAATTGTTTCTTGACAGGCACTACCCCAGAAACATACTGAAATGACTAGTCCAAGAGGTGAGCCAAGCCAGATGCAATAAATTTACACCCATCATTAAATACAGATTTGCAACCAAGAATCAGGCTGCCACCTCCAAGGAGTTCATTTCCAGCTTCCCCTTATCCATCAGCTTGGACATGTAACCCATCAGGGACATAATGTCCAAGTACTGTTGCCTGATCAAAAGTGACAGAGGGATCCACTCTGCTTTTGGTGACAAACCTGCTTTCTCATTCAAAAAGACCAGGACCCTCTACTTTACTTTGGAACAAGCAGAGACCATGGTCCTAGACCCAAAGGATGCCAGTCCCCCTGCCCAGGCAGGCATGTACCCCCACTACAACTATGTGGCTTGCAAGCACATTGTAGCCTGCACACACTTTACTTTCAAATACTGCAAACACAGTGCATCTCTCTGACTCTTTCAGTTGTAACTCCTCTAATGGCATGTATGCAGGGATTTGCATTCAGTGCTCTGCCTTCTACATTGGAAAGAAATCCAGCCACCTTTCCCATCACATCAAATAGCACATCACAGCAATCAGGCACAAGGACCACAGTAATGCACTCTACAAATACAGCACTACTTTTTGTAACTTTTCTGAATACAAATTTCTAGTACTCAACAGAATACATTTTTTTTTGGGGGGGACACAAACACTCTTCTAGAAGTTAAGCACTGAAAGTGCAACTTTTACTTGATGCTGATGCCCCCATCCAGTTTGAATGAAAACTTGAATATCAAATGTGTGCTTGAGTGGTACAAATAACCATGAGCGACATTTGTAGTCACTCCATATTTTACTATATATCACACTGTAATATTATCAAACTTTACCTGTAGCTATTATCTGACATAGTCTCGTTATTTCTTTGTTCCAAACAATACTTTTTTTGAAATTTTGTTGGGTTGTGTGATTAGTCCATGTGAACTATTTAACTGCACTACAACTGGTCTTGCACTTTATTTTCTAATGAGGTTCTATTTAATAAAGAACAAAAGCACTAAAATATCATCTGTTCAGCCTCTCTGTTCATAGCTCCATACGGGATTTTGCCTAAGTTAGTAAATTTTAAAATAATTTTGGATCAGGGTTTTCTGTATTATAGTTTTGCCTGTAAAGTACACTTGTAGTTAAGCTGTTTTGTCATTATAGACATTTCTAATTGTGAAGCCAGTATCTCTAGATGGTATGAAATTTAGCCATTATGACAATCAGCAAATAATTAGTTAAGGCTGATGTACTTTATATCTCATCAAAATGTTTGTTTGTTTGTATCTTTTGGCTTTTCCCGGTTAGGGGTCACCACAGTGAAACTCCGGTCCGCAAGCAAAATAAATTCTGAAAAGTGGACTCCCATCTATAAAAATAAAACAAAAAAAAATGACCAGTCTTGGCTATCAATGCTATTCCATATAATTTCACGTTGCTTAATCTATATACAAACACAATTGGGGGATAGCAGTTTGAAACTCATTCAACCACTAGTCAAGTGGCCTACTTGAGGGGCTGTTCCAATCCTCAGTCTTGTACTGAGACTCAGTATAGTCCCCCTGCAGAAGCTTCTGGGTGTAGCTGTTGTTGAGTGCAACACAGATTGTGGACTCCTCCACACTCCGCTTCTGTGCCTTGAATTTGTCACCATCATCCCCATCGCCTGTCATGTCTGCAGAGGTCCTCCAGCAACAATAGCAGTGGTTTCCCACCAACTTGTGATCTCACATTTTAAGACTAATGTGCAAACACACACGACCATGCCAACCACATTTATGTGATGGTAAGCAAAGAGAGCCATTGCTTAACAATGATGAAGCGAGTTTATGAAACAGCAATAATGATGATGTGAAACTTGGCAGTGATCTATCTCATGTGTGATGGTATGTCTGGTCACACTTTGTAAAGTGGTCAAGACTGAAATGCTCAATGGATTGACTTTGGCTGGAATAATGGTGTGAGCTAGCACATGTTTTGTGGGGACGTACTGTTAAAAGTAATCTGTACAAAGTGGGATTCAAACCTATGTAAAACAAAATGCATACATTTCCACAAAGGTGATTGTTCCTCATTGCCACAGAAGAAGTTTTTGTCAACCATGGTCATTAAAGATATACAGCTTAAAGACTGACTGATGCTGTACTTCAATTAGGCCTGTATTTGTGTGACATTAAAAGGTCCTGGAATATGCATTGTCAGTTGTGTTGCAAGACTAATGTCTGACAATAAATTGGAGATGGATAGACTTGCATGACTTTACTAATAGAGTTTGGAGTTATGATACATACCTCACAATACATTCTGTTTTACAATTATAAACAAGTTATGGAATAGGGTGTAGATGATTGTCAATAAACTATTGTGTCCATCAGAGATATGCAACTGCATTTTTTATTGCATAATCATCATTGTTATGCTAAACCAGTTGCACATATAATTAAATGGGATTCATATGTCAGTCATTAACGAGCTACAATACCTAAAAAAGTATGTATATGCAATCAGTAATCATAGGATCATAGGAAGTTACTAGGTTATTGGCCCTGAGGCTGTTACAAGCCTAGCCAAGAATTTTGCCCATGCTCTGACAAGTCAGCACCTGATGCCCCTGTCCAGCAGGGACACAGCTAGAATCCCAGGGGTATATTTTCTGTTCCTCATCCAGTTACCTATCTGTCAATCAACCTACTATATAAAGCTATTGGGATGCAGTATTATCTTTCTAATCAAAGTTTTGGGAGCAATGACAGTGTGCCACCTTTACTGAAATGTAGAGGCTGCTTGATTTAAATCTTGACTCACCTGCATTCTAACCATCCACTCACTGCACTTACACCTGGTGTCCCAGGGAAAGCTAGACAGCAGCAGTATTTTCTCCACTCAGTACTGCCCAGAGTTCTGATGGCCATGCATCACTGCTGAGCCTGATTGCATGGAGGAAGATGCACCAAATTAAATGTTTAATTTTTTTTCCTTAAACCATGAACTGTGTTTGTGCTCAGGTAGACAACCCATAAGCGAACATGATGTCCCTACTAAAAATATCTGCTGTGGAACTTGAACCCTGATTTACCTCTGTTCTCTCTTTTTTTTAAGCTCACAGTATTCACTTCTTGTGCACCAGAGACAGTCAGCTAACAGGCGGAATTTCTGCAGTCATTACCATCCATGGTACTGACCACTGCACAATGTAGCTAAGTGTGTTTTTTCTCTTTAAGGCAACAAAAATTATTTTTTTTATTTTTTCCTTAAGCAGTGAAATGTGTTTGCACTATGCCATGTACTGCACACAAGATAAAGGCAAATAAATAAATAAATAAAATAAAAATAAAAAAGGGAAACAAAAGTTAAACAGTTAGCCAGCTTTGGATTTAAACCATCAGACTATTGCACTTACACAACACAACTGCAGTGGGTTGTAATATTAGGTTTCATTTAAATATATTTTGTTAAACAAAAATACAGTATTCTCTTTGCATAAGTCTGGAAATGCAGCCATATTAAACCAGCCCCAGGATTCATGAAGCTTGCGCCAGGTGCAGGCTTAGTGTTGGCCTTCTAACATCAAATATGGCCGCTGAGCATTTCAGGTACGAGCTGTTTCCACATGCACTACCTGCGTACGCTATGCCTGCACAACTCCTGAGCCTTGTATGCTAATTACCCCATGTGCAGCAGTGTAGCATGCAAATGAAGGTATGTAGTGATTCAGGAAGTGGTGCAGGTGTAGTGTAAGCATGCAGAAATGTAAACCGTAGAAAACGGTTTACATTTTTGCAAACATAAAATCGGAGCCATGACAGCCAACCAAACACATTTATTATATTCACTTTAAAATGTATCAAACCAAATAACTGATAAAAATAAAATAAACTTGGTGATAAACCAAACTGTGACTTAATGCAGAAATTCAGTAAAAATCCAGTAAGCGCTTTCGTCTTTTCATACACAAGACTTCTTCAAACTGAATTAAAACCACTCACTTCATTCATTAAATACTAAAAGATATCATCACATGACATTCCCAATTAATGTCTTAACCCTTTCTTTCTCAAATAGGCTACAAAATCTTCTCTGTTGTTTAGCCCAGGGGGATAGCAGGCATTCAACTTAACCTGCCATTTATATTCCAACCATCCCAACTCCTCCTCAGCATTCAACTTGATCTCATAGTCAGCAATATTTCCCAAAACCAAAAACTTAAAATTGATTTTACAACCCCCCCCCCCCATTTTATAATGTTTACCTAAAGCATTAGCTTCATTGCCAATTTCCACAGCTCTTTTGTGTTCATACATTCTTTTGAACAGCTCCCTATTAGTATGGCCAACATAGAATGCATTGCAAGACTGACATACAATTAGATAAACAACAAACTTTGATTTGCATGTGTAAACCTTGTTGACATCTATTTTTACATCATTAATAACAATTTCACTGACTCCTTCATAAATGAAATCACAGAAATTGCATGCCAAACATTTTTCCATCCTGCCTCTTGTACTAAAAGACCTGGGATTCAAACTGCTTTGGAAAAAAGTTTTTAAAACTCTTCCCCTTTTTGTACAGAAAGCATGGAACATTACCAACTGCTTCTAGTACTTCTTCACTGCTCTTCAAAATTTTCCAATTTGTCCTGATAATCTGTTTGATGGCTTCCGAATCTACACTATTCGATATTTGCATAGCAGTTCCAAAGTCATTGTTGATATTTTTCTTAGAAAATACTTCTAAATTTTCTCTAGTTGTTTTGACTTCACTAAGATTACTTCTCACTAATTCATTTGAATAGCCTCTAGCTACAAACTTGTTACATATAGCTTTGCTTTCTTTGATAAAATCATCATCATGTAAAGTAAGTTGATGTGCCCTCATCAGTTGACCCTTAACAATATTTTCTTTCATATATCTGGGATGCATGCTTGAAAAGTGTAAATATGCATTGTTTTGCACATTCTTTTTATTAATTTTAGTAGCTAACTTGCCATTTTCTTTATACACTACTACATCCAAATATGAAATACTTTTATCATTCAAAACTGAAGTAAATTTCAAGTATGTACAAACCCTGTTTATATACAGCAAGAAAGATTCAAGGGACTCCATCCCCCTTCTCCAAACAACAAACAAATCATCTATAAAGCGTTTGTAACAAAGTATATTGTTTTTCAATGTATCAATCAAAACATGTCTTTTCTCCCAACCATTCATGAAACTGTTGGCATAACTGGGTGCCATCGCTGCACCCATTGCTACTCCATTTTTTTGTTGGAAAAATCATCTTTAAACTTGAAGTAATTGTAGCTCAAAATAACATCTAACATTTCCATAAGTAAACTAGTAGTATTATTGGAAAACAAACCTGAACTTAAAAGCTCTAATCTCACTGTTTCCATTCCTTCTTCATTGGGAATAACTGTATGTAAAGACTTCACATCTAAAGTGACTAAAATGTCTGACTCAATAACATTCACTTTTTTGATGTGTCCAATAAAATCAAAGGTGTCCTTAATATAAGCACTACCTCTGACCGCTACCTTTTGTAAATGTTTGTCTACAAAAATAGAAATGGCTTCAGTTTTGGTCCCTTCACTTGCTACTATAGGCCTGAACATAGGGTCTTCCAGATCTTTATGTATTTTAGCCAAGCCAAAAATTCTACTAAATTTAGGTGCTGCATTTGAAATATATTTCTTACTATCCTCTGTGATCCTTCCTGTATAAAACCATTCCTCAATTAAGGAATCAATAAAACAATATGATTTTTTAACAGCAGAAAAACTAACATTTTCATAGAATTCATCATCAGCCAACATGTGATACATTTTCATATCATAATAAAATCTATCTAGTACTACCAAAGCATTTCCTTTATCTGCTTTGCTAACAAGAATTTTGTCATCATTAACTAAATCAAAAAACAGCTTGCGCTCATTTGCAGACATATTATGATATTTGAGACTACTTTTGTTGTTCAACAATTCAATAATTTCAAGCTCAGTCATACTAAGAAACATTTTCAATTCCTTTCTCAAAGGAGGATTAAAAGTACTTGGTCTACTGAACTCTTTACTTACATTGTTGTTACTATTTTTAAACAAAACTTTGAAATTCAGTTTCCTGACAAAATGTCTCAGCTCATTCAGCACATCCCTCTTGTTCGCTCTAGTAGATATAAAAAATTCCAACCCCTACTCAGAATGTCACAAGTCTTGGCATCCAAAAGTTTGGATGATAAATTGACAATTAAGTAACTGCTAGGATCAAAAGTACCTGAAAAGCCAGTTATTTCTTCCATTTCTTCCACACCTTCTTCTTGGACTGATTGTTGTAATTCCCTGTGGTAGATGATGTTACTTCTGCCCAAGTCCTTCGGCCATTCGGCCCTTTCTGGTAAACCTGCACCTTCTGTGCCTGCTGTCCCTGCTGAAAATTTTCTGAAGGCATAGGACAAGCTTGTGCATTGGAAATCACCACTTCATTTTGTTGCCCACGCTGGGCTAGACGTTCCGAGCGTCTTGGCTCTTCCTTGTCTCCACTTGCAGTCAATGCTGCCTCATTTTCGATTCTCAAGCATGTTGCATGAGCCGCTATGTCAGTGCGTCCTGTTGTTACTCTAATATAAGCTTCTCTTCTTCATATTCTTTAAGGTCGCACTCAACCTTTTTAATTTTCTGTTTGGACAAAATGTCATTTTCTTTTGCTAATTTGTCTTGAATAAGACTAAATTTGGCAACAAAATTGTCAGCAGTCAACTGATCTTTAAGAGAAAAGAAACTAGAATTTATTTTATTATTCAATTGTTCAATTTTTAGTTTATTGAACACGGACAGCATTTCAACATATTGTAGCCCCACCTTTTGGTGGGATGTTGCTTATTTTGATAACTGTTTGCGTGTTAAGAGGGTTCCAAAGGGCCGCAGAATTACAAAAATGCCGAATGGGAACGATTTACCCAAAGACTTTATTGACAGATGGGTCGAATTAAACCAAAAGGTGAGGCTACAATATGTTGAAATGCTGTCCGAAGGGAATGTTTATATTAGAGTAACAACAGGGCGCATGGCCGAAGGACTTGGGCAGAAGTAACATCATATCAGTATCACATGTTGGCTGATGATGAATTCTATGAAAAAGTTAGTTTTTCTGCTATTAAAAAATCATATTGTTTTATTGATTCCTTAATTGAGGAATGGTTTTAAACAGGAAGGATCACAGAGGATACTAAGAAATATATTTCAAATGCAGCTCCTAAATTAAGTAGAATTTTTGGCTTGGCTAAAATACATAAAGATCTGGAAGACCCTATGTTCAGGCCTATAGTAGCAAGTGAAGGGACCAAAACTGAAGCCATTTCTATTTTTGTAGACAAACATTTACAAAAGGTAACGGTCAGAGGTAGTGCTTATATTAAGGACACCTTTGATTTTATTGGACACATCAAAAAAGTGAATGTTATTGAGTCAGACATTTTAGTCACTTTAGATGTGAAGTCTTTACATACAGTTATTCCCAATGAAGAAGGAATGGAAACAGTGAGATTAGAGTTTTTAAGTTCAGGTTTGTTTTCCAATAATACTACTAGTTTACTTATGGAAATGTTAGATGTTATTTTGAGCTTCAAGTTTAAAGATGATTTTTTTCCATCAAAAAAATGGAGTAGCAATGGGTGCAGCGATGGCACCCAGTTATGCCAACAGTTTCATGAATGCTTGGGAGAAAAGACATATTTTGATTGATACATTCAAAAACAATATACTTTGTTACAAACACTTTATAGATGATTTGTTTATTGTTTGGAGAGGGGGGTTGGAGTCCCTTGAATCTTTCTTGCTGTATATAAACAGGGTTTGTACATACTTGAAATTTACTTCAGTTTTGAATGACAAATGTATTTCATATTTGGATGTAGTAGTGTATAAAGAAAATGGCAAGTTAGCTACTAAAATTAACAAAAAGAATGTGCAAAACAATGCATATTTACACTTTTCAAGCATGCATCCCAGATATATGAAAGAAAATATTAAGGGTCAACTGATGAGGGCACATCAACTTACTTTAGATTATGCTGATTTTATTAAAGAGAGCAAAGCTATATGTAGCAAGTTTGTAGCTAGAGGCTATTCAAATGAATTAGTGAGAAGTAAACTTAGTGAAGTCAAAACAACTAGAGAAAATTTAGAAGTTTTTTCTAAGAAAAATATCAACAATGACTTTGGAACGGCTATGCAAATATTGAATAATGTAGATTCGGAAGCCATCAAACAAATTATCAGAACAAATTGGAAAATTTTGAAGAGCAGTGAAGAAGTACTAGAAGCAGTCGGTAATGGTCCACGCTTTCTGAACAAAAAGTGAAAGAGTTTTAAAAACCTTTTCCAAAGCAGTTTGAATCCCAGGTCTTTTAGTACAAGAGGCAGGATGGAAAAATGTTTGGCATGCAATTTCTGTGATTTCATTTATGAAGGAGTCAGTGAAATTGTTATTAATGATGTAAAAATATATGTCAGCAAGGTTACACATGCAAATCAAAGTTTGTTGTTTATCTAATTGTACGTCAGTCTTGCAATGCATTCTATGTTGGCCGTACTAGTAGGGAGCTGCTCAAAAGAATGTATGAACACAAAAGGGCTGTGGAAACTGGCAATGAAGCTAATGCTTTAGGTAAACATTATAAAATGGGGGGTTGTAAAATCAATTTTAAGTTTTTGGTTTTGGGAAATATTGCTGACTATGAGATCAAGTTGAATGCTGAGGAGGAGTTGGGATGGTTGGAATATACATGGCAGGTTAAGTTGAATGCCTGCTATCCCCCTGGGCTAAACAACAGAGAAGATTTTGTAGCCTATTTGAGAAAGAAAGGGTTAAGACATTAATTGGGAATGTCATGTGATGATATCTCTTAGTATTTAATGAATGAAGTGAGAGGTTTTAATTCAGTCTGAAGAAGTCTTGTGTATGAAAAGACGAAAGCGCTTACTGGATTTTCACTAAATTTCTGCATTAAAGCACAGTTTTGTTTATCACTGAGTTTATTATTTTTACATGTATTATATTGTTAATATATGCCAATGGCTAAATATATAGCCATTGGCATAAAAAACATGTGCAAAATATAAAATTAACATTTAATATATAGTCGCACTATCGTGAAGTGGAAGCAGAGGGCAGCGGTGCGCAATGGGGATCATAAGGAATATATAAAAATAAAGAATAAAACCACAATGAAACACATATCATGATTTCCCCATAACAGTCAATGGCAGGCATGCTACACCATACTTATGGTGCAAGGGTTGCTAAGGGGCAGTGACAGTGACAGTGTTATGTGCAGTAGCCAGGAATTAGTAAGCAATGTCATGCAAATGAGAGGAGTAATAGTGAATCGCAGATTCCCCGCTGGTGTAAGGATGCACCTCACAGTGTAGCGTTATAACACCAGGTGTGCCCTTGAGATAAAGATGACATCAAGAGAGGGGTGTGTCGCCATTGCTGTAAGCACACTGGAGCATTGCTAAACTGGTTTGCCCCTAGCTAGGCAAAGCTGAAGGATAGGGGTGTGTCGAATTGGCCATAGCTATGCTTAGCTGAGAGTACACAAGGTAACCGAGTATGCATGTGAACGGAGATGAAAATGTGCATAAACCTGGGAAACGGGTATGCGCGGCGCGCACTGCAGCTGAATAAGGAAGGATATAGGAAAGAAATAAGGAAATGCTGCAACAGTGAAATTGGAGTACAAATGACTAATTAACACCTAGGAGCCTACAGTGGGCCATTGACAACAGCTAACGAGGCTGTAAGCAGCTACCTGTAGACCAGGAAAGAGGAGGGGCTGTACTGCAAAGAAAACAGTAAAGTGTCAAAGAAGAACAAAGCCAATTTGCAGTCGATCAGCTACCAGGCACATTTTGCTATGACTAGGTAGGGAAAGTACAAAACAAGAAAGATGGCAGGTGGATGCATGCCTGATAATGGGAGGAGATCCAGGTCTAAAAGTGAATTAAAGGGCAACAGATTAATCAAGGCAGGCAAGTAGATCTCCACAGTAAAGGCCCCACACTTGCAGTACTCATTGCAAAAGCCATAATTAAGACACACTACAGCTGGAATAGCTCATACACACCCACTAACATCAGCAGCAACCATAGGACAATAATATAAAGTGTGAAAGCACCTCACACACATTTGTGTATTCCCATACACTCTGCACCAGTACTTTATACAGATGGAGAACTTTTATTATGTACATGTTAGGGGCTGCCATAGCTTTCATCCACCAGCATGTGTTGGAGACTGAAGGTGGTGTGGAGGATGATGCACATGACCACCTCAGGCACCAGAGGAGGAGGAGAGTGTTCAGACCCAGGGTAACCTACCAGGGGATACATGATCTGGAGATAGTAGAGCATTACAGGGTGGACAAGGACATCCTACAGCAACTTGTGGAGCTGTGCAGGCCACGCCTTAGAGCCAGAACAAACAGAGGGGAACACATCCCAGTGGATATGAAGGTATGTGTAAGCCTGAGAATATTAGCTACAGGTACCTATCAAAGACCAACTGGGGATATCATGGGGAATCTTACAGACATTAGTATCCAGGGTACTACACCAGTTCCTGGATGCCATGTTACCACATGCCAATAATCACATATACTTCCCTCAAATGTAGGAGGAGTTGGCCAGCAATATGCCTCTCTTCCACCATGTGGTAGAATACCCAGAGGTACTGGGTGCAATAGACTGCATGCACATACACATCAAGTCACCACCCGGTGAACAGGGTAGGCACTACATAAACTGCAAGGGATACCCCTCCATCAACTGCCAGGTCATGTGTAATGCCCAGGACATTATCATGGATGTGTGTGCTGGCAGCCCTGGAAGCTATCACAACTCCCACATCTGGCATACCTCACAGCTGTATCAGTTATTTGCCAGGGGGACATCCCAAATGGCCACCTGGTGAGGGATGCTGGCTATGCACTGGAACTGTGGATGATGACTCCCATCAGAAAAGCACACACATCCATGCAGGAACACCATAATGAGACACACGCACAAACCAGAATCATCATAGACAATGAGTTTGGGATGCTGAAATCACGGTTCCATTGCTTGGACATATCTGGTGGAGCCTTGTAGTACTCTCCAGGCACATTTGCCCACATCTTCATAGTGTGTGCCATGCTACACAATATGGTCCTGCGGAAACAGCTACAGCATGGACAGAATGGTGAAGGCCCTCACAGCCCACCACCATTGCCAAGGGCCCCACAGGCACAGAGGTACTCAGACCATGAACACCCTGAACCAGCCTCAGTAGGCAGACAGAGGCGTGCCCGGTATGCCCATGCCTAGGCAAAGAGGGAATGTATAGCACACACACAATGACAGAATAGGCACCTAGGCACTGACACCTTTCTCCACCTGCACACATGGTAAAAATGGATGGCACACACACAAGGCTACCTGTAAATTGTCATGTATAGGCAGTCTACTGTGTGCATCCAACATAGGCAGCCCTCAACTATTGCACACACAACTGCCATTGGCACAAGGAAAGTCAACACCTGAACAGTAAGTTAAGCTATCAACATATGCAGATACTGTACATATAGATTCATAGGTAGGTACTTGGCCAACTGCCAGAGGCCATTCATAAGCCCAGTCAAAATGTGTCAGCTTTTGCCACCCCATTGATTCATTAACTGTCCCTCTGTAGAGCACTGGGGTGCATCTACTGTTCCTCATCCACTCTTCAAGTTTTCTCTTGCAGAGTGTTAGTGATGGGCTCTGTATAATGTAGTTAGGGATGTTGTTCCAAAGTATGGGGAGTGTCTGTGACAGGAAGCTGTCCCTCCAGCATCTTCCAGTTATTGTTGTGGCAAGGTTCAGCTCACTACAGTGTGTGGCACACTGTGACATGGATTCCCGTAGGTGGAGCATATCCATCAAGAATGAGTTTGACATGGCTGTGTTGGCCAGTGGAAATCATCTCTGGGTAAACAAAATGCCACTGAGTAAAGCAGGAGTTTATTCAGTCTGGCTGCATAAGCCATATGTTGGAGGCCAGTATTTCCTTTGGCGAGGTACATTTGTGGACCTCCCAGCTGTTGGAAGTGTCTTCTGAGGTACATGGGACTGAAGAGTGATGCATAAAGGGGCACTATAACCCCAGTATGTCTAGATGAGAATCATTTAACAATCAGATGGCCTACATAGAAGGATGTCCTAACTACTGTGGAGATAAGCTTGTCAAAGGGGAGATCACTATCTACCTTAGTCCCCAGAAACCCCATTACCTCATCTGTATTAAAGTGGCTGCCACGTATGTGTTAATATGTGGGTGCCAATTCCACAATGGAATGACCATGCAGTTCGTGGCACTTGGCTGGAGGCCATGATGTTGACACCCTGTGATGTTCTCTGTGAGGCCCCTTGAGGGATGTCTAAGTCAGCTGGACTATCAATCATGGCTCCCAGTTCACAATCATTGCCAAACATGGTCTGCTGTAGTCCACCTGTGGTTGCCTGTACCTCTGAGATGTATATGCCAAACAGTAGGGCTCCCAGGACTGAGTCCTGTGGGACACCAGCTGTGACTGGTCAAGAGTTGGACCTGGAGGCCGCTAGTCATACCATGTGGGTTCTGTGTGTAAGCCTGTTGGCAACCCAACCTGTGATATATGGGTAGATGTACAGGCTGGTGTGTTTATCAATAATACCTGAGTGGGGCATGGTGTCAAAAGTCTTGGCGAGGTCCAGATAGTATGTGTGAACCACCACCCCCATCATCTAATGTCTTGGTGACTGTATGTAAGACATCAAACAGGTTCAGTAGGCATGAACTGCACTCAACCAAGCTTACCTGGGTTGGGTCACATGTTCAGAGGTTACCAGTGTCTTTGTTAATGAGTGCCATGAGGATGCGAACCATACCATTGCAGACTAGGCTAGTCAGGCTTATGGGGTCGTAGTTACCATGGTCAGTTTTGATTCCACCTTGATAGAGTGGAATAACTGTTGCCACATGCCATTGTATGGGCATGTAGTCTGTGGAGAGACTGAGGTAAGAAAGCTTAATCAGGTGGGGGGCAGGTTGTCTTGTACAGTTTGCAAGATGCAGTCTGGGACAACATCTGCCTCCACTGATGCTGTGTTCTGCTGTTAAAGAGGGCCATTTCCACCTGTGTGTCTCTGATGTGTGGGATACTGTACCTTTCAGGTAGTGTTGTGGGTTCATTAGGGGGTGAAGTATGCACTGAATGTATCTGCAAGGATGTTGGCGATATCAGTTGGGTCAGCATATTTTGTGCTATATTTCACTGGCATAGTGCAAATTTGTGTGTCACCACGTAGATCCTTGACATAGCCAAAGAAGGCTTTGTGGTTATCTTTCAAATCCTTGTGTATTCTCCTGCTTATGTTAGCCTTGGATGATGTCATGAGGGACCTACGTATCACACCAATAGTGGTCACAGATGTCTGCCCTTCGTGGGATTTGCTGTTTGTCTGGAACACTGTCCTACTTCTGTAGTGTAGCCTGTTTATTGCAGAGGTCCACCAGACCGGTGTCCTTGTCTAGGAGGAGTGAGTCTTGGTTTACCAGTGATGGCACGATCCATACATCCATGTAGGTGCTTATAGACTGCATTTGTAAATCTGTCTGTATCTTGAGCAGTGTTTCCCCTTAGCGTGGGGGCTGTGAAACCCCCCACCCCTGTCATTAATAGTGTAAATTTAGCTGTAGGAAAGGTATATACTGTGGTATCTGTGGGTGGGGGAGATGCTTGGGTGTGGAAACAGTGAATAGTCAGATGGTCAGATCTAACCAGTGACCGGTTAACCTCCGCTGTGGTGCACCTGTTGCCCATGTTGGTGATGACCACTTCTAGGAGTTTCCACCCCACATTAGGGAGGTTACCACCTGATACAGGGCATATGAGGTGATGAATTCCAGGAAGCACTGGGCCTGGAAATGAGTATCGGAGTAAGTTTCCCAGTTAATGGTATGGTAGTTGACATCGACCAATGCCAGGGTGTGCGTTAGGACTGTCATGTTCTCCACTGTCTTCAGGTAGCTGGAGTGGTGGTCGTGGGTCATGGAGAGTGATCTGTAGCAGGCCACAGTTTACATTGCAGTTGTGGCTGATGTTAGCTGTACATGGATGATCTCAGAGGTATCATGCTGCCCCACTAACCTGGAGGTGTAGGTATCCCTGATGAATATGGATACAGCCCCTCCATGTCTGTCAGTCCATGTTCTGTGACTGAAATGTGTGGTATGGGTTGTAGTCTGGTAGTACTGGTGTGGTCTCAGGAGCCTTAAAACATATCCCAGTTACTGCACAGATGTTGATGTTGTCCATCCTGAGGAGTGCTGTGAGTGCAAGCATGTTGTGATCACAACCCCTGGTGTTGAGTAGCATAACCCTCATTGAATCTGCTGTTTATGGAGCTGGTATTCACCTTTGAAACTCTCCTAAATAAGGCACCGTGTGGGAGACAATAGCCTTGGCCAGTATTCCAAAGCCTAAGGCTGACACATAGGCCGGTATGGTATCGTTGCATGCATGTTCCCCATCTGTGCTTGTTTTTCATCTCTCCTGTAGTTAACCTACTGGTAAGCAATCAAAATCCTTAAACTTATACAAGTCTTCTAGCTTCCAAGATAGGCTTTTGGAGTGACTAAGTATCAGTTTTCTGTATGTTCTTGCTATACTTAACTGTTTCCTGACTACATGATGATTTCTCACTGTATATTGTGATGTGAAGTTCTGTTTATTCACATATTATGGCTGTGATGGCCTGCACTTTAGAGGTTCACAGATAGCCTACTACCTATCTGCCCAAGGGCAATTAGAAGCATAGCTACAGTGTGTTGGCTTTCTCTGCACCATTGATGAAGTAACTGAGCCTCTGTCAAGTATAGCCAATGAAGCAATTCCAGGCAGAGTTGCTGGAAACTGTTGAAGACTGGGGTTGTGGAGTGTGATAGGGGCACTTAATGATCTAAAGAGGGCATGTTAATGTGACAATTCAACACCATTCAATTCCTCCAACAGGTTTCGCAGCTATCAAACTGGACAAGCTCCCCCACCCTCTGGCTGTAAGGTTCTGGGACACATGATCCCAGGGGTGTATATTCTGTTACCCATTCACACAACAAGGTTTCTTTGAAGTGTGTCAGTGAGGGGTTATGCCTAATGTAGTTAGGAATGTAATGTATTGTCTCACAGTACATTTGTTATATATTGTTATGTCAAGAGTACATGAAGCTCAGTGAGTCTGGGGGCCTCCACCCTTTGCTTAGCCTAGCTCACACATAGAAATCATCTAAATAGGAAATAGGTGGAAGCAACGTTAATGTCAACAGTGTAATGGTTACAGCATCTGCATAGTATCTGTGCATTCGAGGTTCCAATCCCAATAAAGGCAAGGATGTTTATCATGTTCAAAAGTATACCTTAACCACAGCTTGCATATATAGGTAGTAATCGTCTGTATAATAAACATTGGAAACACCGATATACACCCATGTGTGCTGAAGAGTACAGTCAACAGAGAATGTAATGTTATGTCAGCACATATTGAGATGTTACTTCACTGACATGTACATATCCAGAGTAGTTAGTGGATGTGGCCATGTTTGAGCGCACAGGTTATACATTACAAAGTTTGTTTAACTGTGTTTAAACACTGCTATAATGTCACACAAACACTTTTAAACATGCTTACAACTGCATAAATGAGCCTTACTCTGGAGTAAAAAACATTTGTAAAGCATCGCAGGTGTTGAACTCTGTACCATGCACACTATAGTTATGGGACTTACCACTAAGCCATCCGAGGTGTATACATATTTCATGGTCTTGAGACTACACCTTATACCATATGCATTTCACTGTAATGATCACAAATGGGACAGTCACTTTGTGTACATATGTACAGTACATTGTAATGTACTGTAGTTTGTGAACCAACACATTCCAGTCTACATATGTATTACTGTTATAAGTGTCTGAATACGAATATATATATATATATATATATATATATATATATATATATATATATATATATATATATATGTCAGTGATGTCTGCTGATATATATATATATATATATATATATATATATATATATATATATATATATATATACACACATTATGCAGTTACATCAATAGCCATATATATAAACATCTATGAACACACTTTGTGACACAGAAGCACTCCAAAGGAATTGGAGTGTACACAAAACACATGCAGCTCTGGTATTATAACAATTAATATTAACCTAATTCACCATAGAAGGGGTGGTTGTTGTGTATGTGAAGATTGGGGTGGGGGAGGAATGATGGGTAATGCAATCACGCATCAAGGAGGGCCTGGGTCAGATGTCCAATAAGTGAACTGGAAGGGTATACATGGAGTATGGGGACAATATAAAAAGGACACAAAGCAAGAACCTTTCTCATTCATAATACACCCTGTCATGTCATATTGCAACACCTAATTTCACAAACATATGAACATTAACATGTATCAGACATATGTACACCAACTGACTGTCACATTTGTTTTCAGTAGTGAGGAATGTCTGTAGTCTCGACACCGTAAAACTCCACTGACAATCATGAGCAGACAGATGATCTACTGTAGTGACCCCTAACTGGGAAAAGCTGAAAGAAGAAGAAAAAGGTGAGGAATGTCTGTAGTACAATGTATATTCTAAACACCATGACATTTGTACATATTTCAGATGCCTTAGTGGTAAAGTCAGCGACTCTGATGTTCATGGTCTTGGGTTCAAGACCTGCAAGGGCTGTTAGTTTATTTTGAGGGCCAGAATAAGGGCTGTTGGATGCAGGTGGATTAAAGCACTCTTAAGCAGTTGTAAGTGGTTTTCCATGGGTTTGCGCGATGGTAAGCGGCACTGAAACACAGTAAATGGAGAAGTGCTTCACAGGTTTAACCTTTGCTTAAAATTGAGCAGACCATGGGCAAACCTGCTTACAACCACGTAAATGTGCTTTATTCACACTTTCTCTACCAGTGCCTACTCTGAGAGGTAAAACGATAACACCTTTAAGGAGTAGAACCTGCAATCATGTACTCCATCCTCAGAGTAACCTCACACTAAGCTACCTGGGATGTACCTATCCCAGTTGTGTATGCAGACAGGATAAAACACAAAAGGGAGGAATGTGTTGAAATAGGACAACCCGCCATGTACCCAATTAAAGGTGTATGCTCATACATATATATATATATATATATATATATATATATATATATATATATATAGAGAGAGAGAGAGAGAGAGAGAGAGAGAGAGAGATACATAGAGACATGTTGATATATACAGGTCTACATATACATACATATATATATATATATATATATATATATATATATATATATATATATGTAGATATATAGATAGGTTAAAAACATCTACACATCTATGGAGGTACAGATACACGTATGCAATAATATATATATCTATATACATATACACACACACATATACACACACACATATATATATATATATATATATATATATATATATATATATATATATATATATATATATATATATATATATACATACATGTCTGTAGACAGCATCCAAAGTGGTCATATCTGAGTATAACATGGGCCATAGCAATCACACATTCTGCCCCCCCCCAAACAATATGAACATAACATATGAAGAGTATATGCCAATGCACTATTACAAATATGTTCTATGGACACAGTCACCAACACAACTGCAATGACTGCAAATATCCATGACAGAAATACACAGACAGCTTTCATTTTGCAAAACTTTGTTACATTCCAATGTATTGCCAAAAGGATTCAAGGACTAACAGTACCTGCATGCTATACAGGAAGCATTTAATAGTGCCTTAATGAATCAGCCTGCAATTACCATAGTATTAGTCCACTAAGGGATAGGTGTTCACATAGGGAAAGAACACCCACACACATACAGACATTGTATAAAAGGGGTTCCTACACACCTGCATGTGTTATGTACACCAACCAACATCTACCCCACAACCAAAATAATTGCAACAATACATACTGTCATACCATAACCAATTATTCAACTACTGTACAACATCTGCTGAAACCTTAACATACCTGGACACAGACACACTAACATGTCCCTATGTGAAATAGTTGCCATTATACAATTGAACAGCTGCTGATGTAACAGGGTTTGTATGAACTAATCCCGTTTCAGAGGGTTGAAAGGCTCATACACCAGGAAGTGTTACCGAGTACTGATTATCAGTACAGTATGATACACAGTAACACCAAACTAAATATGTCTGGTAAGCACACTGTAAACCCCCCAACATTATATGCATAGTTATGCAGCCTTGAGCTGGTCAAACAATCTGGCCAGACTGAAACATATGCAGAAGTATTAGGTACAGACAAACCCTGCACAAGTAGCAATGTTCAGAAATATAACAGCAGTACTCGCATTTAGAGCAAATCCTCTAGGCATTACACACAATATATTACTGTTCGTTTCCATACAGCTGTTGCAATAGATTCCAAACAACACTTCCACACTGTCTTCCTCACAAGTAAGGCAAAAGGACAATGCCCAAGTAGAGTACTCAATTATACTCCACTGTAGCCATGGTATTGGCTAAGGCAGTAGCAGCGCAGCTGATGTGCATGTAATTAGCTACTTAGGAACACCAATTGGTTATCGGGACAGCACATGTTACTGATCTGTAATTATAAAAGGTTGTCTTGTCACACATTCAAACCATCTGTATCTACCTGTAGGACAGTACAAAACACTGAAAGATGAACCAGAAATGAGTATTATACTAGTCAATAACACCTCCGATTACTAAGAAGGTATGTATAAC